>NC_140987.1:260822785-261071205 GCF_052327205.1 Somniosus microcephalus
AGCTTTACTCAGTAAATAACCAGTGCTGTGGTTGCACTGGCAGTTTGATTGGGCAATGCATCGGCACATTTACTCTATATCTAACCCAGGGCCCCGCCCACTAATGAGCGTTAGGATTGGTCAACAGCTAATCAGCGGATTTAGTCTGTTTTTTGAACATTTTTTAAAAGTAAACACGACTATGACACTCCCCTGACTGACCTGTTTGGACACCATTCACACCTTTGACTGCTGTGATTATCTCTCTGCCGAGGTGTGATAAATGGCAGTTGGAAAGGTTACCTGTAAACATCTGACATGATTCTCTGACTATATAAGCTGTGTCTTTATGCATTTCTCCACTTCACCTGAAGAAGGAGCAGCGCTCCGAAAGCTTGTGATTTCAAATAAAGCTGTTGGACTATAACCTGGTGTTGTGTGACTTCTTACATTTGTCCACCCCAGTCCAACTCCGGCATCTCCACACCATGGCTACTATCGACACCACAAACTGCCGGCTCAAAGTGGAGGGGATCTCCAAGAAGATCGCGCATATCGACACAGACATCAAGTTTCTACAGAGATGCAAGAAAGCAGACAAGATCCCGAAAGGACTACAGATCACTAACCCACTCAAGTCGACCTACAACACAGACTACGCTGAGAGACTCTGCCGTCGTACCTCTCGCACACTCCTCAACCATCTCGTACACCAGCTCTACAGCAGACGCCGCAACCTCGAAACCGAGATGGAGTCCATGTTCTCAGCCTGTGCTCAGGACGCAGCAGACCAGCTACGAGACACCGCCAAACAAACAAGGCAACGGAACTACGCTACCTACATGCACACCAAGAACAGGAAGCTTGAGAAACTTGGCATCACCAGCAGCAGTAACCAAGCCTCCCCCGGTACCACGGTTGAAACCACAGGGAAATCCATCGTCAACCTGTCCGACCACACCCTTCAACCAGACGAAATTGAAGTTCTCAGCCGAGGGCTCAATTTCTGCCCCACCACCAAAGTGGACCCCATCGGTCTCGCGGCAGACACAGAGGAATTCATCAGGAGAATGAGGCTCCGGGAATTCTTCCACAAATCCCAAGATGTCAGCAGCGAACCCAATGAGACAATCAATGATCCGGAACAGCAGACAGAGGGATCCGCAGTGCAGCAACCGAAGAAGAAAGAGTCAAATTGGACCCCTCCGGAGGGTCGCTGCCCTAAGCTTGACATGTATGCTCAAGCTGTCAGGAGATGCATCAACGCCAGATTCATCAGCCGCACTCACAAGACAGTCCAGAATGTCACCCGAGCACAACGCAACGCCATCCACGCTCTCAAGACCAACCGCAACATCATCATCAAACCAGCAGACAAAGGAGGTGCCATCGTCATACAGAAGAGAACGGACTATTGCAAAGAAGTATACCGACAACTGGACAACCAGGAACACTACAGACAGTTACCCGCAGATCCGACCAAAGAACACACCCGCCAACTCAACAGACTGATCAAAACCTTCGATCCAGACCTTCAAAGCATCCTACATGCTCTCATCCCACGTACTCCCCACGTGGGAGACTTCTACTGCCTCCCAAAGATACACAAAGCCAACACACCTGGACGTCCTATCGCATCAGGCAGCGGAACCCTGTGTGAGAACCTCTCTGGATATGTCGAGGGCATCCTGAAACCCATCGTACAGGGAACCCCCAGCTTCTGTCGCGACACTACAGACTCCTTACAGAAGCTCAGCACCCACGGACCAGTTGAACCAGGAACACTCCTCGCCACGATGGACGTCTCGGCACTCTACACCAGTATCCCCCACGATGACGGCATCGCTGCGACAGCCTCAGTACTCAACACCAACAACAGCCAATCTCCAGACGCCATGCTACAACTCATCCGCTTCATCCTTGACCACAATGTCTTCACCTTCGACAACCAGTTCTTTACCCAAACACACGGAACAGCCATGGGGACCAAATTCGCACCCCAATACGCCAACATCTTCATGCACAAGTTCGAGCAAGACTTCTTCGCTGCACAGGATCTCCAACCAACGCTATACACCAGATACATCGATGACATTTTCTTCCTATGGACCCACGGCGAAGAATCACTGAAAAGACTACACGATAACATCAACAAGTTCCATCCCACCATCAAACTCACCATGGACTACTCCTCAGAATCAGTCTCATTCCTGGACACACGAATCTCCATCAAAGACGGACACCTCAGCACTTCACTCTACCGCAAGCCCACGGACAACCTCACAATGCTTCACTTCTCCAGCTTCCACCCTAACCACGTTAAAGAAGCCATCCCCTATGGACAAGCCCTGCGAATACACAGGATCTGCTCAGACGAGGAGGAACGCGATGGACACCTACAGACACTGAAAGACGCCCTTGTAAGAACGGGATATGACGCTCGACTCGTCGATCGACAGTTCCGACGGGCCACAGCGAAAAATCGCATAGACCTCCTCAGAAGACAAACACGGGACACAACCAACAGAGTACCCTTCGTCGTCCAGTACTTCCCTGGAGCGGAGAAACTACGCCATGTTCTTCGCAGCCTTCAACATGTCATCGATGACGACGAACACCTCGCTAAGGCCATCCCCACGCCTCCACTACTCACTTTCAAACAGCCGCCTAACCTCAAACAGACCATCGTTCGCAGCAAATTACCCAGCTTTCAGGAGAACAGCGACCACGACACCACACAACCCTGCCACAGCAACCTCTGCAAGACATGCCAGATCATCAACACAGATACCATCATTACACGTGAGGACACCACCCACCAGGTACATGGTACATACTCATGTGACTCGGCCAACGTTGTCTACCTCATACGTTGCAGGAAAGGATGCCCCGGAGCTTGGTACATCGGCGAGACCATGCAGACACTGCGACAACGGATGAACGGACACCGCGCAACAATCACCAGGCAGGAGTGTTCCCTCCCAGTCGGGGAACACTTCAGCAGTCAAGGACATTCAGCCTCCGATCTTCGGGTAAGCATTCTCCAAGGTGGCCTTCGAGACACACGACAACGCAAAATCGTCGAGCAGAAACTGATAGCCAAGTTCCGCACCCATGAGGACGGTCTCAACCGAGATCTTGTGTTCATGTCACGCTACATGTAACCCCACCTGATGCAGGGTCATCCAGACTCGAGTCGACATTGGCTTGTTCTCTCTACACAGATGCGGCCGGACCTGCTGTGATTTCCAGCCAAAAAAAATGTTTTTTGTCTGTTTTTTTGTTTTTCATACAGACCCCAGCATCTGCAATATTTGACCCCTTGTGACCCCACCTCATTGTTCTTTGATGTAATGTTTCCCTGACTGACCTGTTTGGACACCATTCACACCTTTGACTGCTGTGATTATCTCTCTGCCGAGGTGTGATAAATGGCAGTTGGAAAGGTTACCTGTAAACATCTGACATGATTCTCTGACTATATAAGCTGTGTCTTTATGCATTTCTCCACTTCACCTGAAGAAGGAGCAGCGCTCCGAAAGCTTGTGATTTCAAATAAAGCTGTTGGACTATAACCTGGTGTTGTGTGACTTCTTACATTTGTACTCCCCTGATTGGTCAAGGGCTAATGAGGTTTGCAATTCAAATCACCGTTTCGCTCAACAACAACGAAACTCCCCTGATTGGTCAACGGCTAATGAGGTTTGCAATTCAACTAAATCTTTCTCTCAACAACAAAATAACTCCCCTGATTGGTCAACGGCTAATGAGGTTTGCAATTCAAATCACTGTTTCGCTCCACAACAACAAACCCCCCCCCGATTGGTCAACGGCTAATGGGGGGGGGGGAATAGAGAGAGCGACTGGGGGGCGGAAGAGAGAGAGCGAGTGGTGGGGGGAGAGAGAGAGCGAGTGGGAGAGAGAGGGAGAGAGAAAGAGAGAGACTGGGGGGAGAGAGAGAGACAGAGACAGAGGGAGAGAGAGAGAGACTGGGGGGGGAGAGAGAGAGAGACTGGGGGAGAGAGAGAGGGGAGAGAGAAAGAGAGAGACTGGGGGGAGAGAGAGAGAGAGCGAGAGACAGAGACAGAGAGAGAGAGAGACAGAGAGAGAGACTGGGGGGGAGAGAGAGAGAGACTGGGGGGGGAGAGAGAGAGAGAGAGGGAGAGAGGGAGAGAGAACGAGAGAGACTGGGGGAGAGAGAGAGAGAGAGACAGAGACTGGGGGGAGAGAGAGAGAGACAGAGACAGAGACAGAGAGAGAGAGAGAGAGAGAGACTGGGGGGGAGAGAGAGAGAGACTGGGGGAGAGAGAGAGAGAGAGAAAGAGACTGGGGGGAGAGAGAGAGAGAGACAGAGACAGAGAGAGAGAGAGAGAGAGAGCGACTGGGGGGGAAGAGAGAGCGACTGGGGGGGAAGAGAGAGAGAGAGACGGGGGGAAGAGAGAGAGAGACTGGGGGGGAAGAGAGAGAGCGACTGGGGGGAGAGAGAGAGAGAGAGAGAGAGAGACTGGGGGGAGAGAGAGAGAGATAGACGGGGGGGAGAGAGAGAGAGAGAGAGACTGGGGGGAGAAAGAGAGAGAGAGAGAGAGACAGGGGGGAGAGAGAGAGACTGGGGGAGAGAGAGAGAGACTGGGGGGAGATAGAGAGAGAGAGAGACTGGGGGAGAGAGAGAGAGAGAGAAAGAGACTGGGGGGAGAGAGAGAGAGACAGAGACAGAGAGAGAGAGAGAGAGAGAGAGAGAGAGACTGGGGTGGAAGAGAGAGCGACTGGGGGGGAAGAGAGAGAGAGCGACTGGGGGGGAAGAGAGAGAGAGAGAGACTGGGGGGGGAAGAGAGAGAGCGACTGGGGGGAGAGAGAGAGAGAGAGAGAGACTGGGGGGGAGAGAGAGAGAGAGAGACGGGGGGAGAGAGAGAGAGAGAGACTGGGGGAGAAAGAGAGAGAGAGAGAGACTGGGGGGAGAGAGAGAGAGACTGGGGAGAGAGAGAGAGAGGGAGAAAGAGAGAGACGGGGGGAGAGAGAGAGAGAGCGAGAGACAGAGACAGAGAGAGCGACAGAGAGAGAGACTGGGGGGGGAGAGAGAGAGAGACTGGGGGAGAGAGACAGAGAGAGAGAGGGAGAGAGAAAGAGAGAGACTGGGGGGAGAGAGAGAGAGAGACACAGAGACAGAGAGAGAGAGAGAGAGAGAGAGAGACTGGGGGCAGAGAGAGAGAGCGAGAGACAGAGACAGAGAGAGAGAGACAGAGAGAGAGACTGGGGGGGAGAGAGAGAGAGACTGGGGGGGGAGAGAGAGAGAGAGAGGGAGAGAGGGAGAGAGAGAACGAGAGAGACTGGGGGAGAGAGAGAGAGAGAGACAGAGACTGGGGGGAGATAGAGAGAGAGAGAGACTGGGGGAGAGAGAGAGAGAGAAAGAGACTGGGGGGAGAGAGAGAGAGAGACAGAGACAGAGAGAGAGAGAGAGAGACTGGGGGGGAGAGAGAGAGAGACTGGGGGGGAGAGAGAGAGAGAAGAGAGACTGGGGGGAGAGAGAGAGAGAGACAGAGACAGAGAGAGAGAGAGAGAGAGAGCGACTGGGGGGGAAGAGAGAGCGACTGGGGGGGAAGAGAGAGAGAGAGACGGGGGGAAGAGAGAGAGAGACTGGGGGGGAAGAGAGAGAGCGACTGGGGGGGAGAGAGAGAGAGAGAGAGAGAGAGAGACTGGGGGGAGAGAGAGAGAGATAGACGGGGGGAGAGAGAGAGAGAGAGAGGACTGGGGGGGAGAAAGAGAGAGAGAGAGAGAGACAGGGGGAGAGAGAGAGACTGGGGGAGAGAGAGAGAGGGAGAGAGAAAGAGAGAGACTGGGGGGAGAGAGAGAGAGCGCGAGAGACAGAGACAGAGACAGAGAGACAGAGAGAGAGACTGGGGGAGAGAGACAGAGAGAGAGAGGGAGAGAGAAAGAGAGAGACTGGGGGGAGAGAGAGCGAGAGAGACAGAGACAGGGAGAGAGAGAGAGACTGGGGGGGGAGAGAGAGAGAGCGAGTGGGGGGAGAGAGAGAGCGAGTGGGGGGAGAGAGAGAGCGGAGAGCGAGTGGGGGGGGAGAGAGTTTATTTATTTTTTCAGGGAAAGACTGAAGTAAAATCTATATATAAAGAGATCATAACACACCGTGTGCCGCCACTCACCTGCTCGCTTCCCTGTCCCCTGGGATCCCTGCAGTTCACGGTATTAAAGTTTAGGTTTTTAAGAAAAGTAGAGAGCTTTACTCGGTAAATAACCAGTGCTGTGGTTGCACTGGCAGTTTGATTGTGCAATGCATTGGCACGTTTACTCTATATCTAACCCAGGCCCCGCCCACTAATGAGCGTTAGGATTGGTCAACAGCTAATCAGCGGATTTAGTCTGTTTTTTGAACATTTTTTAAAAGTAAACATGACTATGACACTCCCCTGATTGGTCAAGGGCTGATGAGGTTTGCAATTCAACTAAATCTTTCTCTCAACAACAAAATAACTCCCCTGATTGGTCAACGGCTAATGAGGTTTGCAATTCAAATCACCGTTTCGCTCAACAACAACAAACCCCCCCCGATTGGTCAACGGCTAATGGGGGGGGAATAGAGAGAGCGACTGCGGGGGGGAAGAGAGAGAGCGAGTGGTGGGGGGGAGAGAGAGAGCGAGTGGGAGAGAGAGGGAGAGAGAAAGAGAGAGACTGGGGGGAGAGAGAGAGACAGAGAGTCTCCCCCCGTGTAATCACTGTCTCCCCCCCGTTGTAATCACTGTCTCCCCCCCGTGAAATCACTGTCTCCCCCCGTGTAATCACTGTCTCCCCCCTCTCCCCGTGTAATCACTGTCTCCCCCCACCCCCCCCCCCCACGACCCCGTCTCCATCAAGGACACCGATCTTGCTCCCCCACCAGCTGGGAACAGGCTAACTCAGCACAGACGAGGAATGCTGAGCGGCGGCCGGCGCCGGGAGCAGGCTCTCGCAGGCGGCGCATGCTGTGGTCAGTGTGGGCGGCGCATGCGCGGGCAGTGCGGGCGGCGCATGCGCGGCCAGTGCGGGCGGCGCATGCGCGGTGAGGTGCGGGCGGCGCGAGGCGGCCTGGCGGCCGTTAGCGAGCGGGAAACTTCGGGCGGCCCGCCCGCGCTACGGCCCCGACACCGTGAAACCTGAGAGGGGGAAGTAGAGAGAGAGAGAGAGGGAAGAGGAGAAGGAGAGAGAGAGAGAGAGGGAAGAGGAGAGAGAGAAGGAGAGGGAGAGAGGGAAGAGGAGAAGGAGAGAGGGGAGAGAGAGAGAGAGAAAGTTTTTGATTTTTAAAAACGCCAGTTTGGGGACGGCGGCGGTTAGGGGATCACTTCATTTCCTACTGTTGCTAAACACAATATAAAACTGAAATAAATTGTTAATGAATTCCCTAACACATAATTCAAATATTTACCTTACTTCCCTAACACACTGAAAGTGTGGGGGAAAAAATCGTGAAAAATCAAGATGGCGGCCACTCACCTCGGTTCAGAAGGATAAGGCCCCGCCCACACACGCGACCGGTCAGGTCACCGAAGCGTAGGATTGGTCAATCGTCGAGTCACTCGACCGGTCAGGTCACCGAAGCGTAGGATTGGTCAATCGTCGAGTCACTCGACACTCAACTGTAGGACGGCACGCGCCAGGAACCCGCCGTCCGATTGGTCGACCTCGACATCACACGGTCGCTAATGAGATGCTAATGAGCGGAACGCTGAACGTTTTTCGGATACCGCGGGCGCGGTTTTTGTCCGGCCGAAAGGTAAATACGCCTATGACCGGTCCGGAATCGCAAGCTTTCTTTTGAGGCGACGCGCGCGTCGGTACGCTCTGTAACTTTCAAACGTATAGAACACAGACAGACAGACAGACATCGGGACAGACAGAAGAGCTCTTTTATATATATAGATTTGCAGCTGTCAAGTAAAGAAATCATCCCATGCTGACACAACTCCTGACCTCCTTACCTGATGTGATCACCGAGCAGCGGGGAAGCTGTTGACGAACTCTAAGGCCTAGAAATTCAGTTGTTTGCGCCAGCCGCTAGCGCCTTAGGAGGAGGAGATGTTGGGCGCTAGGCGGCTAGCGGCCGGGCGCAGCGTGATCTGCGCCTCTCCCCAACTTCAGTAAAGATTTAGCGGCGGCGCAAAGCCTTTGCGCGCGCTCAGCTGCGCGCGCAGATCCTGACGTCATTTCATCGTGCAACGCCCTTTGTTCGCCCCAAACCAGAAATTCAGTGGCGCCGCCCTATTGTGCGCCTGGCGCCCCTAGCGACTGGTAGAGGGGAACGGTTCTCAGTCGATGCGGGGCGCAGGGGGCACAAATTAAAGGGCACTCCTCCTGCAGTAGAAAAGGCAGCCTTTTTGCAACACTCCTTCTTTGTGAGAGACGGATCTTTGCAGAGAGACAAAGGTAGAGAGCTTTCTGGTTTGGCTCCACACTCGCACAGGTACTTGTGGCTTCAGGCCACAGCTTTGCACTTGTCTTTAACTTCAGAGCCATAGCATTGATTGGAAACATATAATGGGGGCTGCAATGGGTGCAAACGTTGGCCTTCTCCATAGTCCTGGGCATTGTACAGATGAAGCAGCAGTGGTCAGGCCTTGCTTCACGGCTGCAGTGTGCAGGGCGTGGCAGGCAAACAAATCCACCCTCCCCCTTTAAGAGCTCACCGGCGCCAAAGTGTCTGCCGTCAATCAGCAACTCGCCGCACCTGCGCTGCGCCCGCCCTCGGGGGTATCGCCCCGGGCCCCCGTCTTAGCACCTAATGATAGTCGTGCATCGCCTGTTTTAGCGCAGCAGCAACCTCTTGGGGCGATGCAACTGAATATCGGCGAAGGTGGCTCGAACTTGCGCCGGGCGCAAACTTTAGCGGCCGCCCGACTGTAGCACCCCAAACGTGGCTATACTGAATTTCTAGGCCTAAAAATCTAAAGGTAAGCTTAAAATAGTTTTTAATTGCCTCTTAACAATCTATCTAATGATCAATGCAGCCTCCCCCGCTGCTTGGTGTCGGGTCTGTTCAGCGAGGACAGACCTGATATCTGGGAGACTAGTGTGGAGGCGGGTTGACAGCGGGTTCCCTACCCACTGTCAAAAAAATTTTTCCCAGCCAACCCGCCACCAAACGTGACCGCTGACCCCCTGAAAAATTCCCCCCTTTGTGTCTGTCTTCATGGAAGAAGACGCAAAAAACCTTCCAGAAATAGTGGACAACCAAGGGTCTAGCAAGAATGAGGAACTGAAAGAAATTAGTATTAGCAAAAAAGAGTACTGGAGAAATTAATGGAACTGAAAGCCGATAAATCCCCTGGACCTGATGGCCACACAGGGTTTTGAAAGAGTTGGCTACAGAGAAAGTGGATGCATTGGTTGTCATCTTACAAAATTCCATAGATTCTAGAACAGTTCCCGCGGATTGGAAGGTAGCAAATGTAACCCCACTATTTAAGAAAGGAGGGAGAGAGAAAATGGGGAACTACAGATCGGTTAGCCTGACATCAGCAGTAGGGAAAATGCTAGAATCTATTATTAAGGACATGGTAACAGGGCACTTAGAAAATAATAATAGGATTGGGCAGAGTCAACACAGATTTATGAAAGGGAAATCATGTTTGACGAATCTCAGAGTCATAGAGCTGGAATTTACCAGCCCTGAAGAGGTGGGTTTAGAGGCGGGACTGCTGGGAAAATCAAAAAGAATGGGAGCGGGTCCCGAATCTGCTCCCAACCCACCTCCAATCAATCTTCCCTAGAGTCGGGTCCCCGATTTGCGCAGGGACCTGACTCCTAGCAGCGGGAAGAGGATTATAGCCACTTAACTGCCTGTTAACAGGCTTTTTTCAATTTTAAGACTTCTGCTGCGGGCTTCCCGACATCAGGGAACCCTGCCAGGGTAAGCGAGGCATGCTCTGGGTCTGTTGTAATGTTTGTGTATAGATGACAGCTGCAGAAGTGGTATGAAGGATGCAATGGGACACTGGTGAGTATCAGAGGTAAGAAAATGTTGGGAAAGTCATTTTTAATGTGTTTAGATTTTTCTGTAGGTGACAAGTTTTGAAGTGTTTGTGTGGCCTCACCTCATTGGGAGAAGGGACAGATTGCTTCTGTACCCTCACCTGCAGCTGCCATCTGTTTTATCCTAAGGAGAGAGTCATTGCAGAGCCTGGGTGCAAGGGCTCACCTTTGTACAGTGATTGTCAGTGTTTGACAACACCTCAATGCTGTCAAACACTGTCAAATCATCTGTCAAAAATAAATGGGTCATGTCCCTTTAAGAAAACCGGCAGATGAAGCATCATCAACTGATGTCATCTGACACCGGCTTTCCCTTAATTGGCCAACAAGCCCACAGGGTGGACTTAACAAGGCCAATCGGGGGAAAATAGCGTCTGTGCGTCGGGACTAGAACCTGGAAGGCAGCAGTCCCACCCCCAACTCATCTCAGCAGGTAAAATCCAGCCCATAGAGTCATAGGGCTCGGTTTTACCAGCCCTGAGGAGGTGGGTTTGGAGGTGTGTCAGCTGGTAAAATCGGAAAAAATGGCTTCAGACACCCAACCCGCTTCCAACCCGCCCCCACATGATTTTCCTGAGTGTCTGTTCAGCTGCTCCCAAACTGATCCGACTCCAACCGGTGGGACAGGTAGTTAAGGCAGTTAAGAGCCTGTTAACTGCCTTGATAATCCTATTTTGATGGAGGTTTCCCATTTTTCTGCCTCTGGCTCCTGTTTCCCATCTTGTCAGAAACAGTCCTGCTGCAAGGAGACGAGTTGGTGGAGGACATGATCTGTAGTCATTATTGGTGCAAAACTTTAAAAGCACTTGTGGTGTATGTAACCTGTTCCACCTTAAGAGAACTTAAGCCTGTTCCACCTTAAGAGATGTACTACTTTCTCTGGCTGCTGTATACGTAATACCGGTGGTGACCACCGGTATATAAGCACTGTGTAGTAAGATTGTATTTAGTATAGTCCTGACCTCCAACCAGTAAAGACCTGTTGAACTTTAATCTTGTAGTCTGTGTGTTATTAATTACAACTAGAACACACAGACTTTACAGTGGCGACGAGTCAGATTCTTACCCTGCGGCAGTTATATCCACGGCGGCTTCGTCCACAGAACGGACGTCGAAGAGAGGCTTCCACCCTCATCACCCTGCTGGAAGACACGTCGCGCGGCAGACATCGAGAAACCAGAGTGCAGAAGACATCCTGAACTCGAAGCCTTCATCAGCGGCTGTCAGCTATCTTCTTTCTACCTCGGTAGTGGGTAAGCCGGGCAGCGACGCGGCCAGAAAGTCAACCGCGTTGGCTGTACAGACGGGGAGGGAAGACGGAGGAATAAGGGCGGTGAGATCGATCGCGACCGGAGATAAGGGCTGGGCCGCATTCGGGCCGAAAGGCGCAGCGCGGGGACATCGATCGCGGCTGGTGATAAGGGCCGGGCCACATTCGGGCTAAAAAGGCACAGCGTCTGGGGGCAACTGAAGGCGCGAGAGCCACGGTGAAGCGGAGACAGCGTCGGGGGACGGGTGAAGACCGCCAAGCGCGGGAAAACCGCCATTTTGTAGGCGGAGGACGAAGACAAGAGCGCGGAAGCCGCCATCTTGGATAAAAATTAAAATAAATTAAATTGCAACAATGCCTAAACATGGGAACATTAATACCTTTGATAGCGACATCGAAGATTGGGCTATGTATGTAGAACGCATACAAAATTATTGTAAAGCAAATAAAATCCCAGATGAAGAGAAAGCACTAACATTATTAAACTTAATGGGTGCGAAGACATACGGGCAATTGAAACACCTTTTATCACCAGATGAACCGGCGGATAAGACGTTCGAGGAGATTGTTACTGTCCTGAAAAATCACCTAAACCCCACGCCGCTGATGCTAGCGGAACGATTTAAATTTTACAGCAGAAGGCAGTTGAAGGATGAAAGCAATGCTGAATATTTAATGGAATTGCGTAAGCTAGCAAAGTACTGTCAATTTGGAACGAGACTGACAGAGGCGCTACGAGATAAATTTGTGTGTGGTTTATTAAAAGAAGATACACAAAAGCGATTGCTCGAGGAGAATGAGCTGACGCTTGAGAAAGCGGTCACTATGGCAGCAGCACACGAAGCCGCAGCGAGAGGCACGGCAGTAATGCAGCTACGGTCACCGGAACTCAGTACAAATAAATTGGGTTTGAGTACTGTAAAATGTTATCGTTGCGGAAAGACAACGCACGATCAGAACCAGTGTTGGTTTAAAAACCAAGAATGCAGAACGTGTGGCAGGCTTGGCCACATAGCTAAAGTATGCCGGTCAGGAAAGAAGACCAGCAACAAAAAGTCACCGCAAGGAAAATACATAAAGGTACACAAGGTGACAAAGAACAGTTCGACCGAACAGAAGTCAGATTCAGACGCTAGCAGTAATGAACTGGGTAGCTTAAGAGTACACAACGTTGGTAAGGATGCAGATCTCCAGACAATTTGGGTCACCCTTCAGATAGCAGGAGTCCAAGTAAAGATGGAATTGGACACTGGATCGGCATTGACGGTCATGAATAAGAAAGATTACAAAAGGTTATTCCAACATATTCCCCTACGGGATACGGAGATTATATTGAAAACATACACGGGGCAAAGAGTGTACCCCATCGGAAAGATAGAGGTAAAGGTGGTCCACAAGGGCGAAGAAAGCCAAGTAATGGACTTATATGTGCTACCTGAAGGAGGTCCACCACTACTGGGACGGGAGTGGATTAGGAAAATGAATATGGACTGGCACTCCTTGAAGGCACTAACGGTAGATTCCGGGGAAACAGATGTCAAACCTAAACGATTGTCCAGAATATTGGATGATGCTAAAGAGGTGTTCCAGCAGGGACTGGGAACACTGAGAGGAATTACGGCAAACATCAAGATTGATGAACATGCACACCCAAAAATTTTTAAAGCCAGACCGGTACCCTATGCAATACGACCTACTGTAGAAGCGGAACTGGAAGCGCTAGAACGTTCAGGGGTACTGTCTAAAGTAGATTGGAGTGAGTGGGCTACGCCCATTGTTCCCATTATGAAACGTCCTTCGAGCAACAAGCCAGGAGAACCAGGGAAGGTTTGCATCTGTGGAGATTTCAAAATCACCGTTAATCCGGTGCTTCACACGGTGCAGTATCCACTTCCACGGATTGAGGATATTTTTGCTTCGTTGTCTGGCGGGAAACACTTCACCAAGATAGACCTGGCGCAGGCGTACTTGCAGATGGAGGTTGAAGAAGAGTCACGCCAATACCTCACGATCAACACGCATCGAGGTTTGTACCGGTACAATAGGCTGGTTTTTGGAGTGGCATCGGCTCCAGCAATTTGGCAGAGGGCCATGGAGCAGGTATTACAGGGAATTCCAGGCACACAATGTTACCTGGACGATATTCTGATTACAGGTGATGGTGATGAAGAACACCTCGCAAACTTGGAACTGGTGCTCAACAGACTGAAAGAGTATGGACTTAGAGTTAATCGGCAGAAATGTGAGTTCTTCCAGAAGCGGATCTCGTACTGTGGTCATGTCATTGACCGGGAGGGGCTTCATAAGTCTCCTGACAAGATAGAGGCAGTTGTAAAGGCTCCCGCTCCGGATAATGTCTCTCAGTTGAGGTCGTTTCTAGGATTGATTAACTATTACCATAAATTTCTACCAAATCTATCCACGGTACTGCACCCGCTAAACGCTCTTTTACAGAAGGGGGTACCATGGGAATGGAGCGAAAACTGTAAGAAGGCATTTCGCAAAAGCAAAGAATTGATCACCTCAGAGGAAGTGTTGGCTCACTTCAACCCGACACTGCCTATTCAGTTGGCTTGTGATGCTTCTCCATATGGTATTGGGGCAGTACTCTCACACAAGTTGCCAAATGGCACGGAAAGGCCAGTCGCGTTTGCACCCAGATCATTGACCTCCGCTGAGTGCAACTATGCGCAGATCGATAGGGAGGCTCTCAGCCTTGTATGGGGAGTGAAGAAGTTTAATCATTACCTGCAGGGCCAAAAATTCACACTTCTGACAGACCATCAGCCGTTGGTATCCATTTTTAACCCTAAGAAGGATGTTTCAGTGATGACAGCACAGCGTCTCCGGAGATGGTCCCTTTTCCTAGGGGCACATCAATATCAAATAGAATTCAAAGGTACGAAGCAGCATGGCAATGCTGGTGGGCTGTCGCACCTGCCACTACCTGAAGAAGAAGAAATGACGAAAGTTGACCCTGTTGAGTTATTTCATTCGACCATCATCGAGTGTTTACCAGTCACCAATGCAAGTATTGAAAGAGAAACCAGGAACGACCCGACACTGTCCAGAGTCTACGAGGTGACAGTGAAAGGATGGCCAACACGTGGTGATCCTCTGTTACCGGCATTCTCGGCAAGGCGAGACCAGCTGTCCGTCTGCCATGGTACTTTGATGTACGGGACAAGAGTGATTATTCCTCCCAAGTTAAGGGAAAGAGTTCTAAAAGAACTGCATGAAGGTCATCTGGGGGGAGTTAAGATGAAAAGTCTTGCTAGGGCTTATGTATGGTAGCCGGGTATTGACCAACAGATAGAGGAGTTGACGAAAAGCTGCGCTGGGTGCCAAAAAGTGCAAAATGCACCTCCGATCGCACCACTACACCCATGGGAATGGCCTTCAGCCCCATGGCAACGCATACATATTGACTTTGCTGGTCCATTCATGGACTCCATGTTCCTAATTGCGGTGGACGCACATTCCAAATGGCCAGAAGTGATCAAGATGAATACCACTACTTCAGAAAAGACAATTGCGGTGTTAAGAACAATATTCGCAAGGAACGGATTGCCAGAACAGATCTGTTCGGACAACGGACCACAGTTCGTGTCGGAAGAATTCCAAAAATTCTTAAAGAAGAATGGGGTGAAACATTATACCTCTGCCCCATATCATCCGGCGACAAACGGGTTGGCCGAGAGATTTGTCCAAACATTCAAAAAGGCAATAAAGGCCATGAACGATGATCAGATTCCGCTACAGCACAAGGTGGACAATTTCCTAATGGCGTATCGAAACGCCGCTCATGCAGTGACTAGCCAAAGTCCTGCCATGATGTTTTATAACAGGAGGTTGCGGTCCAGGTTGGACTTGTTAAAACCAAATGTGCGGAGGGAAGTGGAAAACAAACAGTTCCGGCATATTAATAACAAGTCCACTCGAAGTTTCGAAGTAGGACAACCAGTGTTGGCAAGGGGCTATGGAAACGAAAAATGGCAGTCCGGAACAATTCGGGCCATACAAGGACCTCTGATGTACACAGTAGATATTGGTAACAATGTGATAAGGCGTCATGCGGATCAACTGGTAGAATCAAGAGCAAGGGTCGAACCCATGGTTGCGACAGAGACAACTGTGGAAGACGTTAATGAACCTGAAGCATTTACCTCGGCAGGGACTGTACCTGATGATGACGTCCAATACATAGGAAACCAACAAGAAGAGTCACCTCAGCAACAAGAATCAGAGACCACCGAAAGGCGTTATCCAGACCGAATCAGAAGGCCTCCTGAGAGACTGAACCTTTGAACTGTTTATACCTGAAGTTATATATGTATATATGTTATGATATGTTAAATGGGGATATGACTATTAAGCTAAAAAGGGAGGATTGTGGTGTATGTAACCTGTAGCCTTCCGGTCTCAATATCGAGTTCAACAATTTCAGATCATAACCTTGGCCCCTATTTCATTTTCACTTATATTTTTCCACTCCTTTCCTTTCCCCCCCCCCCCCTTTCCTTTTGTTTCTCTCTCACACCTGGCAGCTATCTTTTGCCCTGCCAGTACACTTTACACCTAATCACAGCCTATTACCATCTCGTCTAGCTTCTAATCTCTTTTACTTCTTTTGGTTCTTTTATTCTTTTGTCCGATCGCAGCCCTGCCTTCGATCTAGTTCCTTTTCTCTCCAGTTTTGAAGAAGGGTCAAACCCGAAACGTCAACTCAAATTTCTCTCCACGGATGTTGCCTGACTTGCTGAGTTTTTCCAGCATTTTCTGTTGTTATTTAAGAGAACTTAAGCCTGTTCCACCTTAAGAGATGTACTACTTTCTCTGGCTGCTGTATACGTAATACCGGTGGTGACCACCGGTATATAAGCACTGTGTAGTAAGATTGTATTTAGTATAGTCCTGACCTCCAACCAGTAAAGACCTGTTGAACTTTAATCTTGTAGTCTGTGTGTTATTAATTACAACTAGAACACACAGACTTTACAGCACTCCTGTAACATGGCTGGCATTCAAATGCAACAACTTTGTTGTTGGAGGTTTGGGATAAGGTTTTGCAAACCTACTGACCTTGTGATTGGTCAAGCTGACACACATCTGCTGTTTGAACTGATTGGAATAATTTCAGGCCACTTTGAGTGTGCACTGGCAAGTTTCTTGCCTCAACTGAAATCTATAACAATGGGATAGGAACCATTTACATCCTCTCATCCTGGTCACCAGATTCGGAGGAAGAGCAGCGCGGCTTAGTGCTGCCGGATGAACAAATGGCTCAGCATACAGCCGCCTTGGAGGTAGATGAAGAGGAAGATGAAGAGGATGAGGAGGAGGACAGGGAGTGATGCCTTGCGGGGTCGGATGTGGCCAATCCAGCAACAAACGACCGCATTGCTGGCCGTCAGGCAAGGGATGCACTCATCCATGCCAGATTCGCGTAATCTTATGCTTCAACCACAGGCTGGCTGGCACATGGAGATGAATATAAGTCCGACATTCTCAAAACCCCAGGCGTCATCTGTCCAATAAACGGTGGATTGCGCTCAGTGTCATCACCAACATTCTACATGGAAATCACCCTGAACCCTCACTCATGAACTTCCATTTCCCAGAACACAGAGGCCATACTTTAGGTGATCTCAGCAGATCATTAAACCTTTTACCACACTGAATCCACATGTGTCTGCACACAGACCTCGAGCTCGCCTCCTCAGCAATTTCAAGCCAAGCTGCCTTGGTTTATTGAGGAGGCCTCCTCCTTCCATTTCCAGGGAAGAGGAGCCACTGATGTCCTCTAACTCCCTCAACAAGAGCATGGAGAGGGCCCTCATTGAACCTGGGTGCAGCCTTAGTTTTTGGGGCTGCCATTCCTGCAGCAGCCAGCACCTTTAAGAGAAAAAAGCATTAATATCACTAAGCCAATGATTGGAATAAATCTAGCATATTTTTCATTTCATAGTCAGATTATAAATTGATATATACAAAAAATCATTAAAATCTTTCTGGAAAAATATGACCAGCAATTTCATATGTTAAATTTTGTTCAGAACAGATGCTGTCAACTCCCCTTTCTATATATTATAGCACCAATCCATCCCATTTACATTTTTCCCAAAGGGGACATGGTCCCTTTAAATTTTCTTTCAAACAACGCGTCATCAAACACGAGAAACTGACAGCCTCCAAGCAATTGCCTGAAGAGACACGCATGTCGGCCGTAACGAAGCCAATCAACGCAAATTCGTAAGTTCTGGGAGGCGGCTGCTGTGAGCGGGTCGGAAAGCCCACGAGCAGCGGACCCGCACTCAAGCCGCCTCCATTAGTAAAATCACGGCCATAGAGTCTTAACGGCACAGAAGAAAGGCCATTCGGCCCATCGAGTCCATGCCAGCTCTCTGTAGTCCCATTCCCCCGTTCTATCCCCGTAGTCCTGCAAGTTTATTTCCCTCAAGTGCCTATCCAGTCTCCCCTTGAAAACCTTGAAAAATTCAGTTGTTTGCGTCTCCCGTTAGCGCCTTAAGAGGGCGCTTAAGGGGCTCAAAGCAACTAGCGCCCGAGAGCAGCGATGTTTGCGCCATTCGCGAAATTAACTAGACATTTTGCGGCAGCGCTAAACACTACCGCCATGATCTCCTGCGCTGGCAAATTGTGACGTCAGTCGAATGCGTAACGCCCCGTTAGTGCCCCGGACCGGATATTGAGTGGCACCCCTGCCTTACCGTCTGCCGCTAGCAATGACAGGTTGGGGGGTGCGTTATGCTTTCAGAAAGGGACTAGGGGAGCGCTATTTAAAGGCGACCACTTCCTGCCTTTTTTTGTTAGTGACATTTTTGCACCACGCATTCTGAGAGAGAGAGACTTCTGGAGAGATTTAACACTGTGTGAAGGAGTTTTGAGTACTGAGCAGCACTTCGCAGGTTTATTTTGATTTGCCCTTCCTTGTTTCGCCAGCGCTCTGAAGTAGCGCCTCGCTCCTCGGCCTTTGCGCCTTAAGACAGGTGTGAAGCGCCTGATTTAGCGCTCCAATCACCTCCAGGGGCGATAAAAGCCAAGTTTGCTGTCGGAGGCGATAATTAGCACCAGGCGCTAAACTTTGCGCATGGCCGATAAAGGCGCCCCAATCGGGGCGATACTGAATTTTTCCCCGAGTGTCTCCACTTCCACCACTTCCATCGGCAGCGAGTTCCAGGTCATCACCACTCGCTGCATAAAAAGGTTTTTCCTCACATCCCCCCTGTATCTCTTGCTCAAAGCCTTAAATCTGTGTCCCCTAGTCCTTGTACCATCAACTAGTGGGAACAGCCTTTCCCCGTCTAGCCTATCCAAACCCATCATAATCTTGTACACCTCCATCAAATCACCCCTCAACCTCCTTTGCTCTAATGAAAACAAATCCAGCTTCTCCATCTGTCCTTGTAGCTAAGATCCCCCATCCCTGGAACCATTCTGGTAAATCTCCTCTGCACCCTCTCAAGGGCCTTCACATCCTTCCTAAAGTGTGGTGACCAGAACTGGATGCAATACTCCAGTTGTGGCCTAACCAGCGCTTTATAAAGGTTTAGCATAACTTCTCTATTGTGTACTCAATACCTCTATTTATGAAGCCCAAGATCCCATATGCTTTGTTAACCACTCTCTCAATATGTCCTGCCACCTTCAGGGACCTATGCACATTAACTCCCAGGTCCCTCTGTCCCTGCACACTCTTTAAAATTGTGCCATTAAGTGTATATTGCCTCTCCCTGTTCCATCTGCCAAAGTGCATCACCTCACACTTCTCTGAATTAAATTAGAAATTCTACTCTATTCCAATATCCAGGTCATTTATATATATCAAAAAAGCAGTGGCCCCAGCACTGACCCTTGGGAACACCACTGTCTACCAACTTCCAGTCTGAAAAACAGCCATTTACCACAACTCGCTGTTTTCTGTTCTTAAGCCAATTCCTTATCCAAGCTGCCACTGGCCCACCTATTCTATGAGCCTCAATTTTGTTAACCAGCCTTCTATGTGGTACTTTGTCAAACGCCTTCTGAAATTCCATGTAGAGAACATCCACTGCATTCCCTTCATCAATCCTCTCTGCTACTTCATCAAAGAATCTGTTAGAGTTTTTTGAGATTGTAAATAGCAGAATAGATTCGGGGGAACCAGTGGATCTGGTGTATTTGGATTTTCAGAAGGCATTCAATAAGGTGCAACACGAGGTTATTAAACAAAATTAGGGCTCATGGGATTGGGGGTAATATACTAGCATAGATTGAGGATTGGTTAACGGACAGAAAACAGAGAGTATGAATAAACAGGTCATTTTCGGGTTGGCAGGCTGTAACTAGTGGGGTACCGCAAGGATCAGTGCTTGGGCCTCAGCTATTCACAATCTATATCAATGATTTGGATGAGGGGACCAAATGTAATATATCCAAGTTTGCTGATGATACAAAGCTGGGTGGGAATGTAAGATTGTGAGGAGGATGCAAAGAGGCTTCAAGGGGAAATAGACAGGAAATAGACAGGCAAGAACATGACAAATGGAATATAATGTGGAGAAATGTGAAGTTATCTACTTTGGTAGGAAAAATAGAAAAGCAGAGTATTTTTTAAATGGTGAGAGATTGGGAAATGTTGGTGTTGTAGAAGTGCCTTACTTCTTAGCTCTGGGTAATGACTCAATACACACTTGGATTCGTCAGACGGACAGGCCTTTTATTTTACTTCTCTTGCAAGGGGAATCAGCACCTCCACTCAAGGGGTGAGGCTACTATTCCAATGATACAGTGTAAACGTTCTATATTTATACAGTGTAACAAACAAGTTTGATTGAAGTCCCTTTGTTCCTCTATCAGGATACATTTTAGATTAATCATCAGGTAGAAATAACATATTGACAGAAGGATCCTGGACACATAAGTCAACCGTTAATCTATAACAGGGCATGAATCGTGTAACCGGAGGTCCTCTTTAATCATATATAAGGGAGGCAAGCTTTGCTTTCGGTCACAAGTTATCAGGTCATTGGTACATCAAAGAAACTCATTATTCCACTTCTACATTCTCATTAGGTGGGCAGGCATCTGTTCTTGGCTGTAGTTCGAGTACGTGCAATAGCTCTAGTTACACATCGACACTTGCCCAGTGTCAAGTCTGAAAACTTTTACCCAGCAAGCACTTGAAATTAACCCCTTATATCATGTAGATTTCCTCATTCCCCCCTTTTGTCCTTTCTAAGGACAATCTATCTCGCTAAGTTTAAGAAACTCTACATCAAAGGTCTCACCCTTAATATCCTCATATTCAGACATCATTGGTACTGGAGGAGTTGACGCTAATAAGGAAAGGACTTTTGTACACAATAATTTTAAACAACCAATCAATAAACTAATTAAAATTATTATCATCACAATTGCGATAAAAGCTTCCAAAATTTGCTTTCCCAATGCTCCTCCCCATCCTGAAATCCAATCCCACATTGACCATGGTTCAGGTTGACGTAGTTTCTCTACGGCCTTCTTTATGTGGTTTACCAGATTGGTGATATTTTCTGAGCTATCTGGGATATAGGTGCAACATTCGGTTTTTTATGATTGCACATGTGCCCCCTTCTTTTGCCAACAAATAGTCCAGAGCCATGCGGTTTTGTAAGGCAACAGTGCGCAAAGCCACCATTTCTGCGTTTACATCGCTAAGAGCATCAGCAGTATCATTGGCTATTTGTTCCAACACTGCTGCCATGTTTATAGATTCTCTTGCTAACTTCCCTGTTCCATACCAGGGAAATGCTATAGCAAAGAACCTTTCAATTTCTGTAATGGCTCGTTTTGCTCGTGTCCCAGGGTGGCTATCCAAAGATGAAATGTGATGTATATAAGGCACTACATATCCCAAATAACATGACCCAGTCCAATTTTGTGGTAACCAGGGTATGCTCTATGCCCACAGATGAAATAGGTGTTATTATAGGCTTCAAATTTGTTCCATATCTGGTGCAAATAACTCATGTATACAAAGGTATTAACATGATGATAGTTATGCTTATTTAACAGTCTTCCACCTCTCCCTCCTTGTTTCTTAGCGGTCCTATTAATTTTTCTTTTCTGAGTAATTGATGTTGAAACGAGGGGTTGAGTAAAAGGATTATCATAAAACATTGACTTAGCTGTCAGGGCCAGTCCTCCTCTTGAATTACCATGGCAGATAACCCCTCCGTTTGCAGTTCTGTCACTTGGTAATACAGTATCAGGGCATGTGACCCATAGCTTATCAAGCTTCTGTCCACTATCTTCTTCTACTATCTTATTCTGCCTAATCCTAAGACTCAGGGGTTGATACGGGGGTACCTGCATAGTGTGATCCTGAAGCTGAACCTTCATAGTCTCGTTATAGCATATAATATAAAAGAAATCACTGTTTAAAAGTACACATTCTTCTATGCATGGTTTGCCCTTCAGGGGATCTGGGTAAATCAATATGGCAGTTTCAATTATCGTTGACAAAGAGAACAGTCTTGTTAAAGTCCAAATCCAATTCATCTTGGCAGTGTATTGTCTTCAACTGATGCCTTCTTACAATGGGACGCATGTATCCATGTTGGTCGCTCCTTTACTTTCACAGCGGTGTTTGTGGTCAGGAGTACTTGGAAGGGTCCCTCAAATCTGGGTTGAAGGCTATTCTTTCGCTTGAAGATTTTTATATAGACGTTATCTCCTGGCTCGAAAGTATGGCACTTTCCTTCAGCGGGATCGACCTGGGCTTCCTTCACCTGTTGATGGAAACTAGAAATGCATTTGGTTAGTGCAATGCAATAACTCAACATATCTTCCTCCATTTTATGAATGTCCATTTGTTTAGCTGTTAAAGGTGCCGAAAAGGGCAATCTTTGTGGTCTTCCCATGACGATCTCATGAGGCGACAATCCTGTAGTTCTGTTGGTAGCAGACTGCATTGTCATTAAAGCTATGGGTAACAAATCAACCCATTTAAGTCCAGTTTCTTTACACAGTTTTGCAAGCTTGTTTTTCAGCATCCCGTTATATCTTTCCACTAGTCCAGCCGACTGTGGATGATAACTGCAATGGAGGTGCTGGTTAATCTGTAAGGCTTTGCATAGTTCCTTAATCAATGTTCCCGTAAAATGGGACCCATTGTCACTTGACAGTTTTGCTGGTATCCCAAAGCAAGGTACAATGTCCTTCAATAAACATTTAGCAACAGTAGTGGCATCACTCTTTCTACAAGGAGACGCTTCAATCCATCTTGAAAACATATCAACAATAACTAATACATATTTAAAGCTCATGCACACAGGTAGTTCAATAAAATCCATTTGCAAGTGTACAAAAGGACCCATGGGGTTTGGATGGGATGCGGGCTGTACCTTCTTTATTTTTTTTTCCTGCATTCATGGTCTGGCAGATAATACAATTTTCACAAATTTGTTTTGCCAATTTTGAGATTCCTGGTGCATACCAGGTCTTAAGGATATAGTCCGCCATCCCCCCTTTGCCCGCATGGGTGAATTTATAAACACATCGGGCAATTGGTGATAGTAATGATTTGGGTGCCACCATGCGGCCGTCATGATGAACCCATAAGCCGTCAGTGTTTTTAAAACAATGATTAACATCCCACTCCGCTATTTCTTCAGGGCTAGCCTTTTCTTGATGGGCTAGCACATCATTCAGGGATGGGGTTTGTTGTTGATCTATACTTTCTTTAACTGGACAAGTCTTAACCTGTGATCCTATCTGTGATAAGGCTATGGTTTGAGCAGCTTGATCTGCTGCTGCATTTCCTAGTGCAACCTCATCCAAATGCCCTGTGTGCGCTTGGCACTTAATAATTGCAATCTGTTTACGTCTCTGAATAGCTAGTAAAAGATTTTGCACTTCTTGTGCATTTTTAATCTGGGTTCCCGAGGAAGTCAGGTAACCGCGAATTTTCCAAATTTGTCATGCTCATGTCCAGTGGTCTGGTTATTTCTGAATAGTTCAATATCCATTGTCTACAATAGCCAGTCATTCCTAGAAAATGCTTCATTTCTCTTTTAGTTTTTGGCAACGATATGTTGCAAACGACCTTTATTCTATCCGGCGTTAACTCCCTGTTTTAACAATGATTCCATCACTGGCTCAATTCCTTTTTCTGCTTTCTCTGACAATGGATACTGTGACCTTTTGGGTAATGGTGCAGCTGGATTAATTGTAACTTTATAGGGCTGTGCAGTCTAATAGTTAGGAGGTATTTTAAATTAAAAAACGGCTGATAATCTTGTCCTGTTTTGTCATAGCAGGCCGTGCAGTGCAATTTTGGATGCCATTTCCCTAGTTTCAGGGATTCCTGGTATTGTTTTATGGAGCTTGTAATGAATCCCCATGCTCCTAACAGACTGACAAGTTTGGGACTCAAACTTGGGTCGGCAATTTCCCATGCGTATAGAACAGGGTGTTTTATTTCTGTTACTGGGTACGCATATGCCTTATCTACTTGGATTTCTACCGTTACTCCTGATGGGGAGCAAATGATTGTAGCATTCATTTTGCACAGCAAGTCTCTTCCACATAAATTCATAGAGACATCTCCTGATAACAGAAAGGAGTGTTCTTCCTCAAATTCTTCTACTTTTACTGCGGGGGGAGTCGATTGATTCAAGCATTGTAGTATGCCAGCCAATCCAGCTATCGGGGGCTTTTTCCCATTAATAGGCATTCCTTCAGAATATCCTTTCCCTAACACTGAAAAGGTTGCTCCTGTATCTACTAAAATGACATAGGTCTCCCAGCTATTTGCATTTTAATTTCAGGTTTGCTGCGTGAATTTAAAGAAACAACGGGCATTTGGTGGTCTGTGGCGCCTGGGGCTGCTGGTGTCAGTCAGTAATTCTGATCTCTATTTCTCCTAAATCCCTGTCCGTTTGTAGGGTAACCTCCTGACTGGTCCGAAAAAGGGTTATGGACAGTGAAATTAGGACCTTTATTCTCTAACGGAGGTCCATTATTGGAGGTTTTATTCTGACGATTTTTCGCAGGGCATTGGTTTGCCCAATGTCCGGGTTGTCCGCAATTGTAACAATTACCAGATCGTCCATACCCTCTTACTCTACCACGTCTTCCTCTATATTCCCCTCTATTCATCCTTCTATAGTTACCTTGTTATCCTACCATAATAGAGGAGAAAGGTGTTTCTTCGGGGTAATTTTTTTTTTCTGACTCAACCAACATAGAGGCAGTCTTTTTATCTGGCTGTTCTCTATTTCTCTCTTGTCCGTTAAACATTCCTCGAGGCAAGTAATTCTTTCTATGTTAAATGAACCATCTGAGGGAAAGGGTCTAGTCTTATTTACAGTCCATTTGGACCAATTTGGTAGGTGATCAATGGATAATTGACCACAGTTCTTTAACATAAAGGCTGCTGGCGTGCCTTTCTCGGGTGGCTTACTGGTGCTAGCACCCATTTTAGCAGCTTAAATGGTTCACTTAAAACAATCTAAACTCCCGTGACAATCCGTGATCTGCGTTGTACGCCCCTACAGATCAGATTAATAAACTATACATACGTATCAAAATTACAGTCACATCCAATCTTCTTGGTCTTTACTTCAAATCAGTGTCACAAAGTCCTTGACCATTTGTCACTCCGAGTGCCTTTAGAGTTTCGGCGCCTACTTTATGGTCCCGGCCTTCACGTGGGGCATTTGCCCTCTTAATAACTGGCCTGAGGCTAGGCGACTGAAACTCAGCACTTCCCGACTGAATTTAGTCAACTGACTGCAACAAGGTTTTTAAAAAAAAAATATTTACGACACATTAAGACATATCCTTATGCTTTAAAACTCAAGGGTTCTCAACCCTCGTGGAAGGTATTTCTAACTGGGGAAAACACTGAATCCACAATAGCTTAGTGGATCATGTAAAAGACATCACTATTTTCTCAACCATACATTCCGCCGCGGGACTCACTTCCCCGGCTTGGGTCTTTTCCAACCCCTTCTGCAGTTTTTTTTTCCCAGCTTAAATATTTTAGTTAAAACATACAACAATTTCGTAACACTCTATGATCTGCGTGGGACGCCTCTACAGATCAGACATGACTAAACATTAATACATATGACAATAAACAATACACTTGTTAAACAACAACCAAAGTGTTACTAAATCCCCAACCTATGCAGCCTTACTGGACGAAGTTGCAAAGTTGATTGATAATAACAAGTAGTTAAATACTCACTCTCATAAACATTAAACATTGACACTGTGTTTCAGACAACCGCCCACTCTTCTCTCCTTTTACCCTATTCCCTTTAGCCAAATCTTTAGCAAAAAGGGCCTTCAATTTGTCCCAGCTAACTTCAAGCTCTTCTCTCCTTCTACCCTACTCCCTTTAGCCAAATCTTTAGCAAAAAGGGCCTTCAATTTGTCCCAGCTAACTTCAAGCTGGAACCTTGCTAGTTCAATTTCCAGTAAATCGCTAGCTCCTTAGTTAATCAAATTCCTGACTTAACCTTCTCTCTCAGCAAGCTGGAACCTTGCTAGTTCAATTTCCAATAAATCGCTAGCTCCTTAGTTAATCAAATTCCTGACTTAACCTTCTCTCTCTGGTACCTTTATTTCAGCGCTTCCTACAGTCCTTTTCTGCACGATCCTGTTCGCGGGGCGTCAGCACCTCATGGCTGGTCCTCTGTTCCGTTTCTGAAAGGGAAGCAGTCACAACGGCAGTTTAACCTCCGAACCTTGTGAGTCAATTACCCGATGGCAGTACTGTCCAATGGAATAAACAGACTATGCGCAGCTATGCTTCTGGCAGGGAAAGTCCCAAAAATGTGGCAAAACACCACCTTCGGCCGATGGGATTTTCCCAACCGAGCAACGTACTCGGCGTCTGTTAACTCACCAATTGGTACAGCAAGCCATCTCGGTGGAACCTCCAAATTGTAGAAGTGCCTTACTTCTTAGCTCTGGGTAATGACTCAATACACACTTGGATTCGTCAGACGGACAGGCCTTTTATTTTACTTCTCTTGCAAGGGGAATCAGCACCTCCACTCAAGGGGTGAGGCTACTATTCCAATGATACAGTGTAAACGTTCTATATTTATACAGTGTAACAAACAAGTTTGATTGAAGTCCCTTTGTTCCTCTATCAGGATACATTTTAGATTAATCATCAGGTAGAAATAACATATTGACAGAAGGATCCTGGACACATAAGTCAACCGTTAATCTATAACAGGGCATGAATCGTGTAACCGGAGGTCCTCTTTAATCATATATAAGGGAGGCAAGCTTTGCTTTCGGTCACAAGTTATCAGGTCATTGGTACATCAAAGAAACTCATTATTCCACTTCTACATTCTCATTAGGTGGGCAGGCATCTGTTCTTGGCTGTAGTTCGAGTACGTGCAATAGATGGAATATAATGTGGAGAAATGTGAAGTTATCTACTTTGGTAGGAAAAATAGAAAAGCAGAGTATTTTTTAAATGGTGAGAGATTGGGAAATGTTGGTGTTCAGAGGGACCTGGGCGTCCTTGTACACAAATCACTGAAAGTTAACAAGCAGGTACAGCAAGTAATTAGGAAAGCAAATGGTATGTTGGCCTTTTTTACAAGAGGATTTGAGTATAAGAGTAAAGACATCCTACTGCAATTATATAGGGCCCTGGTGAGACCACACCTGGAGTACGGTGTACGGTTTTGGTCTCCTTACCTAAGGAAGGATATACTTGCCATAGAGGGAGTGCAACGAAGGTTCACCAGACTGATTCCAGGGATGGGGGGATTGTCCTATGAGGAGAGATTGAGTAGACTAGGCCTATATTCTCTAGAGTTTAAAAGAATGAGAGGTGATCTCATTGAAACATACAAAATTCTTACAGGGCTTGACAGGGTAGATGCAGGGAAGATTGTAAGGTTCTCAAAATTCCCACATTCCCCCAAGGTTATTAAAAAAGGGACCCTGTATGGACAATTTAAAAAGGGTACCCAAAAGATGGCGTCCGCACCTCGTGACCCAAAAGCCTATAAGATTTTAAAAGGCTTGGACTCTGTAGCACAAACAGGCAGCTTTGGGAAGTCGAAACTTAAAATGCATTTCTGTGAAAAGGACTTTGTGTTTGAAAAGCCAGACAGCTAGGCAAACATTGAATATGCATTGTGTCAGATCAAAACAGATCAGCCCAGTTAGGCCTAAGCGTAAGGCCATTAGTTTGTCCGCACAAATAATCGGAAACAGCTCAAGGGAGCCACCAAGGCTGGACAGGCCGATTAAAATGCATTAATGACAATACAACCCGGACATCGGGGCCATTAGGTGCAATAAACGGCCATCTAAAGCCAGTTAACTTAGATTGGTATAATCATTTAAACCAGCCCATCAAAAGTTGGACAATAGACTGACCTGATTTGGCGCGCAGATAAGGGTTTTCAATGGGAGTATAATTATAGGCCCATTGGTAGCCACGTTGCTTTTGCTTGCTTGCTTGCTTGCTGGCACGCGCTATCTCTTCCTCCTGCGCTTGCCACCTAGCCACTGCCCATGGCTTCCCCAAATCCATCAGGGACGCCGGCACAGCACCAGGCGAACGTGGGCAGACCAGGCCAGACCAGGCCAGGCGACGAGACGAGACGAAATAAGACGAGATGATTTCGAAGAAGATTGAAGAACGCTTCGAATAATCGGGCCTTCAATCCAGCCGACCTTCGACTATCTTCATGCAACATTCAACCGCCACCTGAAGAAGAAGAACCATCATCCCTGCGAGGTAAAGTACCCAAGCAAAGACTTTAATCTCGGGGTACTTTACCAGGACGACGCCCTTGCCGCGCCCTGAGACCACGTGATGACGGCAAGCACCAGAGAGCACAAAGAGCGAACCCCAAAACCCCACAACCATTATAACTCAGCAGATTTTGACTCGGTGAGCATGAATTCCTGGCCCCTCCTAGCTTAATCTAGTTAGGTATTATAGGTGGGATAAAGGTTAAGGGATTTTGTTAATGTGTGTTGTTCCATCGATGTGCCGTGTGTTCCCCATTCCCATTTGAGTATATTCTTTTGATAAGCCTGTAACTACATAGTGACTTTTTCCAGTATTTGTAATTCTTACTTCTGTTTTAATAAAATCTTGGTTTTCTCACATCCAAACCACTTGTCTACTCGTTTTTCTGTATCGCCGCCTGTACCTAAGTCCGGTGTCGAGAACCCAGGGGTGTGGGAACGATTCAAACCGCTCACAGGCAGTCAGGGGCATAACTGACTGGGCACACGCCACACCCTACAGAAAATGGCGACCGCGGCAGAACACCGGCAACAGGGTTGCGATACAGTAGACAATGGTTCGGATGAGCAAACCATGATGGAGGAAAGGATTTCTGATTATGTGTTTAGCAAGGTGAATATCACAAAGAAGTGGATCACCACTCTGTTAAGGGCTGGGCATCCGGTAGATGCAGCAGCTAAGTGGACAGAGGGAAAGGAACACAAGAAGTCCTTAGAGAAGTCAGTCTGGCTGATGTGTTTCAAAAAGCAGGTCCAGCTTTTAGACGGGCTCGTTGCAGCGCAGGCAGCCGAGTTAAAGGAGTCAGCCCTGGAGATCCAGGATAAGGCTCTAGCAGGGTAGAAGTTATTGGTAGCATTGCAGGCCTTGAATCAGGAGAGCGTGTATTTAATGGGAGAACACAAGGCCCAGTTGGAATACTTACGGTGCCAAGTCACCGAAGCCAAGGGAAATGAGTTAAGGTTGTGGGAAAAGAACGCCCGCTTGGCAAGGCAAGTTAGGGAACAAGAAGAGAAAATACAGGAGGTAAAGGCAGCTTACAAGCTAGCGAGCGAACAGGGGGTTTAAGGAGGCAAACCACGGCCCCTGCAAGGAGCGGATAGAAAATTGGAGCCGGGCCCTCAGGAAGGCAAAAGGCATGGTGTGCCTTATAAGCCCGAAGGCAGGTCAGGCGGATTTTATGGGGAACGAGGGGAGGACAGTTCAAACATCACCGGTAGTGCCCAGGGACGACACGGTTGAGGGACAGGAGGTCTCACGACCACCACCCGTAGCGCCAAGTTTCAGCGAGGTTTGGCAGCAAGGTGGGGGTGGAGCCAGAGGTGGAAGCGGAGGTGGAGCAACCCCCGCCAGCGAGGTCGGAGCCGGGACCGATGTGCCCAGCCCGGTGTAGGATTCGCAAAATTGGACTTTGTATTAATAAGGGTCAAATGGCAGAAGAGGCCGTGATTTTAAAGACTGTTTTAAAAGAAGCCCAGAAAAAGGGGCCTACAAAATGGCCACCATACCCATGTGACCGGCTTATTGGGACACTTTAAAATGGTTCCTGCGCAACCTCAGACAGCTTTGTGGATTCAACCCACAGCAAGTTCTGGAAGCCGTTTCTGAGAGAACGAAACCAGACCCACACATATGCATATGGATTGGATGCAGATCCAGTCAAGATCGGCCTGGAGACAGAGGCCATCTAAATGTTGACCCAGACAAAAGGGGACAATTTCATATTCATGAGAACAGCAGCAAGGACTAGATAACGAGATCAGCAGGACATTAAAAACAACGAAGGTCATTCCAGACCAGAGATGGGCCTTTACCGGCCATCGAAAACATTTTAAAATATAATAACTACCTCGCTGTGCTCCCAGCCCGCCAAAAGTTAAACAAAGACTAACCTGATTTTGGGCGGGAAGTGGAGGCTCCTGAAGAAAGGTATAACTGGAGGGGTTGGAGTGGTACGGATACTCAGACGGAAGACACGGCAAACACTCACTCAGAGGACGCAGAACTCACGCAGACTCGGGAAACTCTGAAGGAGACACCGGAGTTGTAGTTGGAGACAGCGGTGGGTGAAGAGGAGTCGCTTCGGGAGAAGATCAGCAATCTCCTCTCCACCATCGGAGGAGGAAGAAGAATCAAGCCAACATCAAGAAGGCCGTTTCGAAGCCGGCGTCCCGCCCCGGGGAAACACATCGGGAGATCATCGACCATCCCCGGGCCATTGCCGAAACGAGAGGCCATCGACCCAACTTGGGAGAAGAAACAAAAAAATAAAGCCCCAAGAGAAGAAACCTTCCAGCCACTCCGGCTCGAAAAGAGACAGTAACGAACCAAGGAAATCGATGGGAGCCAGCCCAAGGCTCCTCTGACCAGGGTCAAGCCGACGATCCTCGACCCCGCCAACATCCAGGCCCACCGGTGTCCAGCCGCCCCGACCCCCACCTCAGGAGAGAGGTGTGGCGCAGCTCGCAGGGGTTCCACGATCCACGAGGAGACGGAGCGCCTGAAGGGATCAAAACACAGACTTGATTTCAAAACCTTGCACTTCCTAGTGGGATTGGTGAACATGTTTCTGGCCCTTCACAATCAGATCTAGATAGGTTTAATAAGGGGGTGGATTTAAGGGTACAATTAACATGAGTTGTTGTCCCTCGATGTTCCGTGTGTTTCCTTATTTCATGATGATCTTTGTAGAGTATAAGATGCCTGTATTTGCCTTAGTTAGTATGGTGTCGTTATGATCTGTTTGTGTTTTTCCCTCCCATGTACTCTCTTATCTGCTTGCATTTGATTTGATATTTTTCCTTATGCAATAAAATTTCATTTTGTTTCATCAAACTTGGTCTATAAGAGTTTTCTCTACATTGTAGTTCCTGCCCCAAAGTCCAGAGTATAGAATCTAAGGGGCAAGTGGGTCGAACCACTCAAGGTTTTACTGTGCAAGAGAGAGAGGCCTCTAGAGAGAGAAACCTCAGGGACATCTCTCAAGGAAAACCCCTTACACCGGCATCGGAGGTTCGGCCCACCCGTCAATGGCGACGATGAGGGACCCCTCCAAAACCAGTTCGTATTACCCTATAGCACCAAACAGCTTAGGGCTATGGTAAACCATATCCCGAAGCTGTCCGAAAAGGAAGACCCCTCGATCCACTTCAGGGACATAGAGCAGGCAGCCAGCATCAACGACTGCGATGGCGCTGAGCAGGCCAAGATGCTGCTATTCTCCCTGGAGAGTAGTCTCCTCCAATCCCTCTCTGACGAGTGTAAGAAGGGGCAGAGCGGGTATGAGGAGCTCAGGGAGGCAGTTCTGGAGGCCATGGGGATGAATGAGGGAAGTCCTTTCTCCCGTGTGGAGAAAACGGTCCAGCTAGCAGGGGAGCCCCGCAGGCTTTCGCGGACCGGTTATGGCCGGTGTACCGGAGGACCTGTCCGGGGACGCCGAACCGGGTGTTCCTGAATGGGGATCCCCTGGCCCATTGGCTCCATTGCCTGGTGGCAAACAGCTTGCCACAGGTCCGGGCCAAGGCAGAGGTCTGGTTCGAACCCAAGAACCCCCAGACCACCGAACTTACGGTGATCAGACAGTTGACCCTAGCCTATAAAAACGGTAGGGGAACCGAAGCACACCCACCCAAGGGGAAGGTGCATGAGGGGAAACCCGGATCGGGTAGGAAAGAGTGGCATCAGGAAGGGAATAACTCCCCCAACCCAAAGACGAAATGTTACGGGTGCGGGAAGGATGGTCACTGGCGGAAGGAGTGCAAAAACCCTTGGAAAGATAACAAGGGGAAGAATTCCACAGCCCCAGCCCAAAAGACGGGGGCAGGAATCCCTCCCGCAGAGGTCGAGTCACTTTTAGACACCATGAAGTCCTTATTGACTGGCCAGGGGAGAGTAGCAGCTGCTACCGGTGCTCTGACTCCGTCAGCACCACCCAACCAACAGCCCTGACTAGATCCAGCGCAGCCTGTTTACCTGTGTTCTCTCCGGTACAATGAATGGAAAAGACCCCTCTTGGAGATGGAGGTAGAAAAGGTGACGGGACCTATCTGTTGGACACAGGGGCATCATGCACCGTGGTCTACTCAGCTAACCCCACCACCTCGCCTCTATCTAACGGGGTCCCATACAGTCTGTCGGGGTTCACAGGCAAAGAACAGGCTGGCTCGTTTTCCATCCCGCTCGCCATTTGTTTAGGACCGCTCCGCTCTAAGTGGACCTGTGTCCTGATGAAAAGGGAAGTGGAGGGTGGAAGAGGGGTCCTGGGAGCCGACTTTATTGCAGGCCACGGGATCCTAGTAGATTTGAGAAATCATTGCCTATGGGGGGCAGGTAAAGGAAAGGACGGTGAGGTAGTAGTGATCCCGGGAAAGGAAGGGAAGGGGACCCTATGCACCATGAAGCCCAAAGAGGGTTATAACCTTGAACTTATGGTCAGCAACACCCCACAGGAGTTCCAGGCATTTGTGCAGGCCCACCTGGCCACATTTGCCACACACAAACACGACTGCGGGAGGGTCAACGGGTTTGAGGTCAGCGTAGACGGGGACCCCATGGCCCGACCACAGAAACAGTATAACTTCCCCAGGGAAGCAGAGCCAGACATGGAAGCAGCCATGTCCTCGTTAGTACAGCAGGGAGTTCTGAGACCGATAGCCACCCACGTAAACGCTCCATTGTGGCCGGTTAGAAAGCCGGACAATTCCTGGAGGGCCACGGTGGACTATCGAGTGCTCAATAGTAACATCCCAGCCTGTTCACCCACGGTAGCAGCAGTTGCCGACCTGATAGGAAGTATTCCAGCATCCGCGACCACTTTCACGGTGCTGGATATTTTCAGCGGGTTTTCGTCCATTCCTTTACGAAGGGGGGATCAGTACAAGTTTGCCTTTACGTTTAAAGGGCAACAGTACACGTGAAAAAGCTTGCCTCAGGGCTTCCACAACAGACCCAGCATTTTCCATCAGTGCATGGCAAACAGTTTAAAGGATTATAGCCAGCCCAAACAGTTGGTCCAATATGTGGATGACCTGCTCCTGTTCACTGATTCGAAAGAGGAGCATGGCCCACTATTGGCCGAACTGCTGGAGCTGCTCGGGCAAAAGGGTTTTAAAGTAAACCCCAAGAAAGCGCAGATCGGCCAGCAGGAGGTGAAATTCCTAGGTCTGACCGTCCACGCTGGAGAAAGGGCCATAGATAAGGCTAGGAGGGAAGCGGTACAGGAGTTACCGGTCCCCAACACAGTCACGGGTGTGAGGTCATTTCTAGGGCTAACCGGGTACTGCAGAGACTTTATTGAGGACTATGCAGCCACCGCAGCCCCTCTGCTCCGACTCCTACACAAGGGAGTGGAGTGGCTTTGGGATGAGGGTTGCCAGGCAGCATTCGTCAGGCTCAAGAAAGACTTGCAGACCGCACCAGCTTTAGGGGCCATAGATGGGGGGAAAGAGTTTTTCCTAGAGGTAGCAGCCAGCGGGAATCGCCTGACTGCTGTGCTGCTCCAAGAGCGGCATGGCCGGCTGAGGCCGGTGGTCTACTCCTCTAAGATACTCACAGATGTGGAAAGGAGCTACTCCAACTGTGAGTGGCACTTCTTGGCCACACATTGGGCTGTGAAGAGATCACTGATCTTCACAGGCACCTCTCCCATCACCCTCCTCACCCATCACACACCCACCCAGATGCTTCTGGATGGGAGGATCAAGGATGGAACAGTGAGCAGTGTCCGCATTGCTCGCTGGACCCTCCTCCTCTCACAGATGGACCTTAAGGTGAAGGGTCTCTGTGAGCCAAAGCTCGCAGCCAACCTGGAACAGACCACCGGTGTTCCACTGAAGGGGTTTGGGAAGTGAACATAGGTTTACAGGCCGGGATACATCCCACAGGCCGCGAGATCTATGTAGATGGTTTCAACGCGGTATCGGCTGGTGAGCGCCTCACGGGGTGTGGAGTTTATGACCCAGTGGCAAACATTGCCCTGGCAATTAAGCTCCCCAGCACCATGATCGCCCAGCAGGCTGAACTGTCCGCGGTAGTGTACGTCGTTACACACCCCGAAATCTTCCCTACCCCATACACGATTTGCTCAGACAGCATGTTCACGTGCAATTCGTGTACGGAGTACCTGGCCATCTGGTTCCGCCGCGGATACACCTCTGCTGACGGGAGACCCCTCACAGTAAAACCCCTGCTGTAAAAGATCCTAGCGGCAGTGGGGGAGGAAGGGGAGGTTTTCATCCACAAGGTGAAAGCCCATTCCTCCACAGAACCCCGCAGTCAAGGCAACCAGCAGGCTGACATGCTCGCCAAGGAGGGTGCCCGCGCAGGCACTTTCTGGGACCCGTATGGGTCCAGACCCATGGTGGCAGTCAGAGGTAGGGACGGGATCCAAGGGAGTGCAGGGGTAGCTTTAGCCCCGGACCTTAAGACGGTCCAAGCCCAAGACCCCGTCCTCAAGGCAGTCGTCAGTGCAGTAACTGAGGGAAAAGGGGTAGAGGGTCCGTACGGCACAGCAACCCTCTCCGTAAAAGAGGGCATGCTGTTCCGGGGGGAACAGTGGGTTGTGCCGCAGCAACACCAGAGGGAATTCCTTCAACTGGCCCATGAGGGTCCAGGAGCGGGACACCCCGGGCCTGAGACCACCTGGCAGCGGGTGGAACAGGCGGGATGGTGGTCGGGACTCAGGGAAGATGTCCGCGAGTTCTGTCCAGGCTGTCTTCTGTGCGCTGCTAATAACCCTTACCCCCACAAAAGGAAGGTACCTATGGGACACATCAGGAGGGTAGAGGGACCATGGCAGTCGATACAGGTCGACTACATCGGACCCCTGCCCACCGCCCAGGGAGGCTATAAGTACTGCCTAGTCCTGGTGGATGTGTTCACCAAATGGGTAGAGGCCTTCCCCTGCAGAACAGCCACAGCTCTGGGTACTGCCAGGATCCTGGTCCGAGAGGTGTTCTCACGGTGGGGACTACCACAGTATGTGAAGTCCAACCAAGGGAGTCACTTTACCGGACAGGTGATGCAGAATACCCTTATGCTGCTGGGCATCGAGGGGAAGTGGCACGTGGCCCACAACCCGCAGTCATCAGGGATTGTGGAAAGAATGAATAGGACCCTAAAGGAAAGGTCGAGGAAGGAGACGGTGGACTCGCCCCGTAAATGGGCCGAGGTCCTACCGTTGGTTTTGATGGGGATCCGGGCCAGCCAGTCTAAAAGCACAGGGTATTCACCGTACGAGCTGATGACTGGCAGGGTTATGCGGACCCCCACCCATGTACTAGCCCCAGTGCTCATGGAGGGTCAGCTCAGGGAGGTAAACCGGGACAGGTTCGCCCAAAACCTCTTTGAGCACCTTAAACAGGTCCACGAGCAGGCGGCTGGGAACATGGAAAGACAGCATCGGAGTAACCAATTGCTGCTCGAACCCCGAAAGCACCACGAGTGGGAGGTAGGAGATCAGGTCATGGTGAGGAACTATGCCCGAGTAGGATGTTTGGAACCATTGTACATGGGGCCCTACAGCATTGTAGATAAAGCCAGCCCCATGGTATACGCCGTTAAGATGCCTCGGCGCACCAAATGGTTCCATATTAACCAGAGCAAACTGTTTCAACCTAAGAGGAGAAAACAGCCAGTTGGGGTAGGGTCTGAGGATAAAATTCCTCAGCCTGCAGCAGGAGCAAGTTCACAGACTGCACGGGCAGGCGCTGTGGCTTGTTTAAGGGGAGGGGCCATCCCGCCCACTGATTGGGACACCCCCCCTCTTCTGGGATCCAGATGAGGAGGAACCCGAGGGTGAAGACCCCGCCCCTAACCCAGGTGTAGAGGAGGAGGGACCAGAGGGCGAAGACCCCGCCCTGGACCCAGGTTCGGGACCTGGGGGTGGAGACTCTCAGCCTGCAGCAACGGGCTGCGAAGAGTTACCTGCCCCTAGCCCAGGTTCGGGAGAGGTCAAACCTAAGGGGGAAGATCCCCAGCCAGCGGCAGTGGTGAGCCCGCAGACCGCGCCGGAGGGGGCAGCGGTTCGGGTTAAAGGCCAACCAGCCAAGAAAACCCCACCCGCCAAAGTCCCTAGAAGGTCCCCACGGACGCCCCAGCCGAGAAAGCCATGGTCACCAGCTCCCCAGTTTAAAGGGACAGCCTCCCGAGGCAGGGGGAAGTCAAAGGACAGAGGTCCCCAGCCAGCAGCCGCAGGCGGCGAGGGACTAACAGTGCAGGACAGTGCGGCCATGCCGGAGGGAGCGGTGTGCCGCAGCCCAACCAGGAAATAGGCTGGCCACCTTGAGACGGGCGGCGGATGTATATAGTTTAGGTAATTTAAGTTTTGGTTATTGTTAAGGTTAGGTATTTAGCTTAAGTTTGGGTGTTTTAGCTTAAGTTTAAGTAAGGTGATGGATAGTTTTAATTAAGTAGTAATCTGCTAAGAGTGTGTATATTTGAATCGAGGTCGCGAGACCCGACTATGCTTCACCCAAGCCAGAGAATCTCTTGGGGACCTGGCTGTATGTTTTTGTATCTGTTGCAGAAAGACTTTCGGGATGAAGGGGAGCATAATCCTACTCGCCCTGATCGGACTGAGCCTGGGAAAAAGGGGCGACGTGGAGGACTCTCACATCTACGGGTGCTCAGGGGAGAGAGCACCTATAGCAACCGACGGGAGTGGCGAACGGGATGCGGAGGAGACCGCCGTCTACGTCCACGAGGGAAGGTGGCCAGGGTGGCTGGGGTCCAATTCGTCTTAGTACTCCAGCCAGACCGGGTTCACGTACGGGGAGGCCTCCCTCCTGTGCCCCAGGGTACAGGTTGTTACCACAAGGGTCAGCGTCACCGTAGAGAAACGTGTATGTTTAACGTGTAAGGGACACATTCCGCTGGATAGGTGGTGGTGGCTCAGAAAGCTGAGCAAAGATATGAGAAACCCCGCAGTCGAGTGGGAACGGTTGGGGAACAATACCCACCGGACGATTAAGTGTGTGTTGGGACAAGTGGTGGGAACCGGACCAAGGGATTTATATCTGTATGTGGGGGTCAGAGAGTGTCTGCCCCGCAGGCATATATATCATTTTCCACCGACAGTGCCAAGACGCTGGGGAGGGGATGAAGTGGGATACCAGCCTGAAGGTGTGTGCGGTCCCATACTCACCAATCCCAGTCAATGCCACTGAGCTTGTGCCCCGCCCACGATGCAGGTGGTGAGGTCACCCAGGGAAGGGTGCCCCGCCACCACCAAGGGACCAGGGAATGGGCTGGTACTAGTGCCTACAGATCAGGTGCTGTACCAGGGGGTACACTACGCAGTAGCCTCCGTGATTTCAAATCTCACCGAGGTACATCTACAGGAGTGGTGTCCCAGAGAAACAGAGCAGCTATACCAGGCCCTATTAAAGGACATGTTCAGGAAGTTTTATGAGTTCGATTTCGCCAATGTTGACAAAACCGAACTGTACACCACACACCACGAGTTTTTGGGCAATGCACGGAGACAAAGAAGGGGAGTGTGGAATGATGTTTTTACTGCGTTTAATACTGGGTCCTCTGTCATCAATGGTTTAGATGACATAGAGCTGCAGACCCAGATAAACAGTTTAAAAACACAGTTAAGGAGGATATTGCTGGATGAGAACAAAGTAGTGGGCTCGGAGTTGCATGAGGACCAGGCCATGATGGTCCATTTAAAGGCGATCATAGCGGAGTTGGAGAAGCACGCAAAGATGGTAAATGCCCTCATAAGGGAGGACAGAAATGCTTCTGACCAGGCTGCGCAGTACGAGGTGTGCATGCTATACGGGGCGTGGTTGCTGGGCGAGGGCCGCAGTAATCTGGAGGATTTAAAACAGGGTTTAGTCCCCTCCTGGATCAGCAACAAACACCTCGCAGCCCTCCATCTGTTTGAGAATGCATTAAGCCCGTGCCAACTCCGGCTAGCTTCCAAAGCCTACCCAGTCCCAGTGGATTGTGGGCAGTCTAACCACACGATCATGGGAGTAGTAGTTAGGGTGCCGGTCATGGGTAGGACTGCCCGACCCGCAGTGGTATACAGGGTAGAGAACATTGGAGTCATTCAAGGGGGTGCACACATTCGTTTCACAGCGGTCCCACCTTACGTCATAAAGTGGGAGCACGCTATGACAGGTATTGACCTCTCAGGGTGCCGGAGCCGGGGCGCACACATAATCCTGTGTCCCCAGCACTTGAATGCCTATTCAAAACCACAGTGTGGGTTCAGAGCTGCTGGCGCGAAACCTATAAATTGTACCATGGAGGCAATGGCACAAGGCCATGTTTTCCCGCAGGTAGTATATATAGGAGGTGGGACATATTGTGTCACCACAGGTGCGCCCCACTACCAGCATGGACAGCATAGCTGGTGTCCGGTTAGTGACAGCAGATTCTGTTTTAAACCCGAGGCAGAAGTTCAAATGGCCCAGCAGCGAATTGTCCCCATTCCTGAACCCTCCACTGTTCACCTTACTGTAAAGGAGGATTTTATCAACCTGCAGAAGTATGTAGCGCATTTCGGCTACGAAATTCCCCCCTCCCTGAACACCTCACCAAAATACTCAAAGCCGTCGTAGTTTCACAGAAATATTTTTACACTCTAGAGCAGAAAACAGTAGAGATAGGGGCTAAGATATTGGATATTGTGATTCCACCCTGGTGGGCCATTTTCAATAACATAGAGGTCCCTTCATGGATCAGACTGGCTTCCCACATTCTCGTGGTTTGCCAGTTAGGGATAGTGTTGTAACTAGCCTGCATCCAGTGCAAGGGAAAAGGTCAGATGCTAGAATTCCAAAACCAGAGGATCTGGAAGGAACATTATGGGAAGGTAGAGGGAGATACACCTGTTTGAGTTTTTTTGTATTTCTGATTAAAGATTGTTGTTTCTTGTGTTTTGTTGTTTTAACAAAGATTTTTTGTGACACGCTGTTAATAAAGATGTATGTGTACCAAGTGGTGCAGGGGTGTCGGACCCCCTCCATGCTTGGATGTGTGTAAAAGACTGTAATTATTCTATGTATGCTTATGTACACTACATTTTCGCGGAATGGGAAGTGCATGTGTCGTGGGATCATAGATAGGTAATTACAGGGGAAGATTGACTATGGAGGGTCGGAAATTTTGCTCACCTTGTAAGGATGATACTTCAAGCAAGTTTTAGTATCACAGGGGGGAGTGTAAGGTTCTCAGAATTCCCACATTCCCCCAAGGTTATTAATAAAAGGGACCCTGTATGGACAATTTAAAAAGGGTACCCAAAAGATGGCGTCCGCACCTCATGACCCAAAAGCCTGTAAGATTTTAAATAGCTTGGAATCTGTAGCACAAACAGGCAGCTTTGGGAAATCGAAACTTAAAATGCATTTCTGTGAAAAGGACTTTGTGTTTGAAAAGCCAGACAGCTAGGCAAACATTGAATATGCATTGCATCAGATCAAAACAGATCAGCCCAGTTAGGCCTAAGCGTAAGGCTATTAGTTTGTCCGCATAAATAATCGGAAACAGCTCAAGGGAGCCACCAAGGCTGGACAGGCCGATTAAAATGCATTAATGACAATACAGCCCGGACATCGGGGCCATCAGGTGCGATAAATGGCCATCTAAAGCCAGTTAACTTAGATTAGGTATAATCATTTAAAACAGCCCGCCAGAAGCTGGACAATAGACTGACCTGATTTGGCGCGCAGATAAGGGTTTTCAATGGGAGTATAATTATAGGCCCATTGGTAGCCAAGTTGCTTTTGCTTGCTTGCTTGCTTGCTGGCGCGTGCTCTCTCTTCCTCCTGCGCTTGCCACCTAGCCACTGCCCATGGCTTCCCCAAATCCATCAGGGACGCCGGCACATCACCAGGCGAACACGGGCAGACCAGGCCAGACCAGGCCAGGCGACGAGACGAGACAAAATAAGACGAGATGATGTCGAAGAAGATTGAAGAACGCTTCGAATAATCGGGCCTTCAATCCAGCCGACCTTCGACTATCTTCATGCAACATTCAACCGCCACCCGAAGAAGAAGAACCATCATCCCTGCGAGGTAAAGTACCCAAGCAAAGGCTTTAATCTCGGGGTACTTTACCGGGACGACACCTTTGCTGCGCCCTGAGACCACGTGACGACGGCAAGCTCCAGAGAGCACAAAGTGCGAACCCCAAAACCCCACAACCGTTATAACTCAGCAGATTTTGACTCGGTGAGCATGAATTCCTGGCCCCTCCTACTTTAATCTAGTTAGGTATTATAGGTGGGATAAGGGTTAAGGGATTGTGTTAATGTGTGTTATTCCCTCGATGTGCCGTGTGTTCCCCATTCCCATTTGAGTATATTCTTTTGATAAGCCTGTAACTACATAGTGACTTTTTCCAGTATTTGTAATTCTTACTTCTGTTTTAATAAAATCTTGGTTTTCTCACATCCAAACCACTTGTCTACTCGTTTTTCTGTATCGCCGCTGCCTGTACCTAAGTCCGGTGTCGAGAACCCAGGGGTGTGGGAGCGGTTCGAACCACTCACAGGCAGTTGGGGCATAACTGACTGGGCACATGCCACCCCCTACAGATGTTTCCCCTGGCTGGGGAGTCCAGAACCAGGGTCAAAATCTCAGAATAAGGGGTCGGCCAGTTAGGACTGAGATGAGGAGCAATTTTTTCACTCAAAGGGTGGTGAATCTTTGGAATTCTCTACCCCAGAGGGCGGTGGATGCTTAGTCGTTGAGTATATTCAAGACAGAGATCGATAGATTTTTGGACTCTAAGGGAATCAAGGGATATGGAGATAGTGCAGGAAAGTGGAGTTGAGGTAGAAGATCAGCCATGATTTTATTGAATGGCGGTGCAGGCTCGATGGGCCGAATGGCCTGCTCCTGCTCCTATTTCTTATGTTCTTATGGTTTGCTAAATAATAAATAAATAGTCACTAATAAATTCAATAAGGATTTCAGGAGAAACGTCTTTACCCAGAGAGTGGTGAGAATGTGGAACTCGCTACCACAGGGAGTGGTTGAGGCGAATAGCATAGATACATTTAAGGGGAAGCTAGATAAGCACATGAGGGAGAAAGGAATAGAAGGATATGCTGATGGAGTGAGATGAAGTAAGGTGGGAGGAGGCTCGTGTGGAGCATAAACACCGGCACAGACCAGTTAGGCCGAATGGCCGGTTCCTGTGCTGCAAATTCTATGTAAAATAAATAATGTTTGTTTCATAGATAGTTATTAAAACCATACTTAATTCAACAGTTGGGGGTAACGCAGCCAAGCCTATATCTCCAGGAGTGTATTTCCTTGGGGCTTGTCCCGCTCCCCCACCTTAGCTTCTGCAGAATCCCTTGGCAATTAATTCACACTCTTTGGGCTCGATTTTAATTCAGGTGCGGGCTGTTGTCGTGTATCCGAATTTCGTGTTTCCCACACGAATCTAAATGGATGTGGGAGATTGATGCAATTTTAACTCAATTGGCCAATTGATTTCCAACGTGTGGGAAGCCTTTGCAAAGAGGTTTTCATGACTGAAAGTCCCCTCCGATGACATCATCATTGCTGCTGCATTTAAGGTCCACAGCAAGCCTTGCTTCTTCTGCAGGTTTTCAAGCTTTCTCCATTTGGTGTCAGAGGGACCTGCAGGAATGATGACAAGCGGGAGGGCAAGAGCAGCTCCTCGCTTTGACGAGGCGGCACTGCAGGCATTAGTCGATGGGGCTAGGGCCAACAGGGAGGTCCTGTTCCCTTCATCAGGGAGGAAGAGGCCTCCCACTCAGACCAAGTCAGTGTGGATGCAGGTGGCTGAGGAGGTCAACTCCTTGGGAGTCACCCACAGAACCTGGACACAGTGCAGGAAAAGATTTCATGACCTTCAGCGCACTGGAAAAGTGAGTATGAATTTCCCATCACCCTCAATCTGATCCCCATTGCCTCTCCTCACCAGCACTCAGCTTTAGCAATCTCTTCCTCCACATCCCACTTGACACTGACATCCATGCACCCTTACCCATTCCCTCTCTCTCTATATTCACATTCACATAACTATACCACCATGCAACCCTCACACTCCCTCTCACTCTGATGCTTTGAACACAACTGACAACACACAGGGAGGGCCCTTGGTCTTGCAACCTCACTCCATCTGTGTTTCCTTCTAAGTATCTATGCTATGCAATCTCTACACTCACTCCTTCATTCTCACTCAACCTCCACTTGTCTCCCTCATTGCAGGAAAAGAGAGCTCACAACAAGAGAGAGCGAGCCAGGACAGGAGGAGGGCCACCCTCAATAGCCCACCTGACCCCCTGGGAGGAGGCCGTCCTGGAAATCATGGGTATTGAGGATGATTCGCATGTGGGGGACGGACAGACGGGTGTAACACAGCAAGCTGGTGACAGAAAAGTTTCCCATCTCTCTCTTTGACATTGCATGAGTCGCTGATAATGATTGTGAAGCTGTAACAGATGCACTTATGAGCATCTGCAAAAAGCTATGTGCATGTAGCCTTTGCATCACATCTCTGACTCTTTCCTTTACTCCCCCACAGGACCATCACAAACATCCATCCCCCTAGCCAGGAAGAAGAGGCTGAGCAGCCAGACTCCTCAGAGGAAGCTGCAACGTCTGAGGGCGCAGGGTTAGCAGAATTCAGCGCACCCAGCACCAGCGCAGACACTCACACCTCGGTGGGACCTTCGGGACATAGAGTAGTGTTGTCACCTGGTGTATCACAGCTCACAAGTGAGCATCAGCAGATTGTGGAGACAGGGACAGCAATGGAGAGTCCTAGTCGGAGGGCGCAGGACTCTGCCAGCTCGGCTCAGCAGCATGTCGACCCTCTGCCTCTGGGTCCATCCATAAGATCAGAGGTGATGGAACTCCAGCCACAGATGCAGGAGTCTCTGGCAGGTTTTGTCTCTAAGGTGACTGCGAGTGTGGAGTGAATGGAGAAGTCCATAGCGAACATGAGCAGAGCCTTTGTGGAGTCATTGGCGCATGAACGCATCACCACGAAAAGGATGGCTACCTCCGTGGAAACGCTTGCTACCTCCGTGGTAAGGCTGGCTACCATAGAGGAGAGGATGGCTATGGTAGAGGAGAGGAGGGCTATGGCCATGGAGGAGCTTAGTCGCCAGTGTATGGAAAACATGGTCATTGTTCAGAATAGAATGACATCTCTTGAGGAGCGATGGGCATCTATTTAACAGAGAAACCAGACCTTCATGGAAGTCCTTCTGAGTAGGACTGCCATTGCAGATACGGGTCCTCATGGCCCCCCTGATGTGCAGCAAGGTGCTCTCCAGCCACTTGCAGGTGCTGAGGGGGACCTGACCCATGAGAGGGAGGTTGGTGGCAGACCTCAAGGAAGTGGGGGTTCCTCTCCAAGCGCTCACACTTCCATGCCACTGCAGAGCCCTCGGTCAGAGCCCCACCGGAGTCCACACCCAAGTGAATAGACGTCTCAATCCCTGCACAGCCGTAAGAGCAGCAGACTGTTGACGAGCCCTCACAGGCTCGCAACCCCAGCGGACGCTCGCCAAAGGTGTCGAGACAGGAGCAGCAGGAAAGTGAGCAAGGGGCCTCCGCATCTGCTGAAGCCACAGGGGAAGCACTACGTAGGAGCATGCATAAGAGGAAGATAAAGCACAAGTAGTCACAAGGGTAGTCACTTGGGTGGAATTTTGTGTTTAGTGTAAAAATGCCATCACGTCGTAATTGTGCATAAAAATTCTGATGGCAAATGTTGTAGTTGTGGCGTCTGTCATTTCGCTATTGGGACTTCCACATTGAGGCCTTAGGAATACTTGCAACTGCCAGTATGGTGGTCACAGTGCTAGGAATCCTCTGGTTCTTGGACATTGTCAATGCTCTAGTAAGAAGCAGCGAGGCAAAAGTGTTTGATTGACTAGGCTAAGCAAATCTGGCCAGGATGAGTGCGTTTCTTGCATCCCGGGCAGCAATGTTCTCGCGTAATGCTGCCGCTGGTTGATGGGCCTCTGCAGGATGTTCATTTTCGCCATCCTCCTCCTCCTCATCTGAGGAGGATATGTGAGGAGCCACTTGGTCCTCAGGAATCTGCAAGCCACGACGCTGTGCCATGTTGTGAAGTGCACAGCAAACCACGATGATTCTGGAGACCCTGGCTGCTGAGTACTGCAGGGCTCCACCTGATCTATCCAGGCATCTGAAGCGCATCTTCAGCAAACCAATGGTTTGCTCGATAATGGATCTGGTGGCAATGTGGCTGGAGTTGTAGCGCTCCTCAGCTTCGTTGGCTGGCCTCCTCAACGGCGTCATTAGCCACATCCTCAGGGGATAGCCCTTGTCTCCAAATAGCCATCTGTTAAGTTGGTCTGGTGGACTGAATAGCGGAGGCACACTAGACTGGCACCATATGAAGGAGTCATGGCAACTGCCAGGGTACATGGCACAAACATGCAAAATTTCCTTCTTGTGGTCACACACCAGCTGAACGTTGAGGGAGTGGAAGCCCTTGCGGTTGACAAAAATACCTGGATTGTGATGGGGTGCCTTAAGGGCCACATGTGTGCAGTCAACGACACCCTGCACCCTTGGAAAGCCTGCCGGATGAGCTAATCCAACCGCTCGCACCGTGACACTTGCTCGATCCTTGGTGAAATGGGTGTGATTGTGCGCGAGGGCAAAGAGGGCATCGGTTACCTGCGTGATGCAAGTGTGTGCGGCCGCCTGGGAGGTGACGCTGGTGTCTGCTGCTGATCCCTGGAATGAGCCTGAGGCAAAAAAGTTGAGTGCGGTGGTGACTTTGACGGCCGCTTGTCCACCTGGTCCTCTGGGCAGCAGGTCTTGCTGTAACATTGCGTAGATGTCAGTCACTACCTCTCGCGAAAGTCGGAGCCGCCTTTGGCACTGCTGCTCAGACATCTTGAGATAGGTGACCCTGCGTCTGTAGACCCTGTTTGGGGGGTATTTCCTGCGCCGACGGGCTTCCAGGCGCTGGCCCCTTCTGGCCTGTGCAGCCTCAGGTGGGTAAGCAGCAGCCTGGTGCTCCTGCTGCTGCTGCTGTTGCTGGTGCTGCTGTTGTTCCTGGTTCTGCTGCTGCCGCGGCTCGTGCTCGAGCTCCTCTAATGCCCAGATGGGAAGGAAATAGATGGCTCCCATGCTTCTGGTATATGCCTCCATTGAGGAAGCGCTGAGTGAAGGTGGCGAGAGGGGTTTCCCAGGAGGCCACACTGGAGATGGGTGTGAGGCTCCAACCTTCCACAGGTGTGGTTAAGCCTTCTAAAATTTGCCCCAGATCTGAGACCACTAAGTCCTGCCACCTGCAAATGATGGCTGATCAAATCTCTTCTTTAATGGTTGACCTGCAGTTGATAGTCAGCAATCCAATAGTGCTCCCACCAGGTTTCACATTTGTGATTCCCACCAGGTGTGTTTTGTAGTGTATGTGCTTTAAGTCAGAACTACTTCTTACAGCTCCTGTATACTGTAGTACCGGCAGTGACCACACCGGTATATAAGCTGTGCGCATGCCTCTGTACCCCAGTCTAGAAATTACCCTCCTCCAGTAAAGACCTGTTATTTGTTTATGTACAGCATCCGTGTAATTATTTATCCACTGAACCACGGATCTAACAGTGGCGACGAGTGTTGATGCGAATCTACCTGCAACATAAAACAAAACAAAAAAACAAAAAAAAATAGTCGAGTCCAGGAACACGGGCGTCGACCGCAAGCAACCGCCCAGCAGTCAGGCAGAGATCCAACTTCGCTGGGGAGGCTGTGGAGAGCCGGGCTTGGTTCCCCAGCCACAACGACAGGTCCACAGCAGACCCTTCCCGAGCAGCGGTGGCTGGAGCCGACCGACGGCCGAGAGAGAGAGCCGGGCAGCGTCGACGGGGTAAGAAAGAGGGTAAAGAGAGCAGGGCGCAGCCGGGGTTGATCACCAAGCGGCGCCGAGGAAAAATACTGCAAAGCGGAGAGAGAGAGGGTAAGAAACAGCCGGGTTCTAGACGGAGCGGCGTCGACAAATATCAAGAGAAGAACGCGCAGAGCACAGCCAGGGATCACTGGCTGATCAGGGTCCGCAGGGCGAAGCAAGGGGAGACACCATTGAGCCGCGGAGAAGCAGGGAGAGCGCGGGAGACGCCATTGAGCCGCGGAGAAGAAGGAAGAGTGCGGGAGACGCCATTTTGCGAAGCCGCAGCGCAGAAGACGGGCGAGCGCGGGAAGGAAGGAAAGCGCGGGAGATGCCATTTTGTGCCAGCGGAGAAGAAGGGGAAGCGCGGGAGGCGCCATTGGTGATAGTTAACGCACAACCAAGGGTGCCGAAGAGTGGCAGTATCTCTACATTCGACAATGAAGTCGAAGATTGGGCGACATATGTGGAACGTATTGAGGTGTACTGTAGGGCGAATGAAGTGCCAGATGCGAATAAAGCACTGGTTCTGTTAAATTCCATGGGTGCAAAAACTTATGGGTTACTGCGAAATCTAATAACCCCAGAGAAGCTGGTAAACAAGAATTTTGAAAGCATGGTAGAAATCCTACAGGACCACTTAAACCCCACACCGCTGCTAATAGCAGAACGATTTAAGTTCCATAAAAGGAACCAACACAAAGACAAAAGCAATGCTGAGTACCTAACGGAACTGCGCAAGCTATTGAAATACTGCCAGTTTGGAGCGGGACTAGCAGACACGTTAAGGGACAAGTTTGTGTGTGGGCTACAAAGTGAAGGAACCCAGAAACGGCTTCTATCAGAAAAGGACCTTACGCTGGACAAAGCTTTCAGTATGGCAGTATCACACGAAGCAGCCGCAAGGGGCGCTGCAGAGATACAACGGAGACCGCAAGAATATGGCACCAACGAAATGACCCATGGAACAGGGAAGTGCTATCGCTGCGGCAGAACAACACATGACCAGAAAGATTGTTGGTTCAAGGACCAAGTGTGCAGACAGTGTGGGAAAGCAGGACACATAGCAAGAGTCTGCAGGTCTGGGAAGAAAACCAACAGTAAGAAATCTCCACAGGAGAAGTACAAAAAGGTACACCAGGTGATGGACAGTGGTTCAGACGAACAGAAAAGTGACAGAGACTCCGGAAGCAAGGAGCTGGGTTGTCTGAAACTACATAATGTAACCGAAATGGAGGATCACCAGACTATCTGGGTTACACTCAAGATAGACGGAGTCCAAGTGGAAATGGAATTGGACACTGGGTCAGCTCTAACAGTCATAACTCAAAGAGACTACAAGCGGCTATTTCACATATACCCTTGAAAGCTACAGAGATTGTCTTGAAGATGTATACGGGGCAAAAAGTCTACCCCAAAGGAAAAATAAGGGTGAAAGTGACATATAAAGGTCAGGAAATACCTAAAATGGATATATATGTATTGCCAAATGGAGGACCACCACTGCTACGACGTGAATGGATCCGGAAGATACATTTAGATTGGCATTCCATACAGGCACTGAAGGTGGAGGCCAAAAAGGATGACGACGTCACACCTGGACAACTGTCAAAAATGCTAACTGATGCAAAAGAAGTGTTCCAGGAGGGACTAGGAACACTAAAAGGAATAACAGCAACAATTAAAATAGAGGATAATGCAAGCCCAAAGTTTCTGAAGGCCAGACCAGTGCCTTATGCAATCAGACCAGCGGTTGAAGCAGAGCTGGAAGGGTTGGAACGTTCAGGAGTACTGTCCAAATTGGACTGGAGTGAGTGGGCTACACCCATCGTTCCTGTAATGAAGAGGTCGTTGAGTAATACGCCTGGGGAACCAAAGAAGGTCCGCATCTGTGGGGATTTTAAGGTGACAGTGAACCCAGTCCTTCACACGGTGCAATATCCGCTTCCACGAATTGAGGATATTTTCGCCTCGCTATCTGGTGGTAAACGCTTCACCAAAATTTATCTAGCCCAGGCGTACTTGCAAATGGAGGTAGAAAAAGCTTCGAAACATTACCTTACGATCAACACCCATAAAGGTCTCTATCAATACAACCGGCTGTTGTTTGGAGTAGCCTCGGCTCCAGCTATCTGGCAAAGGGCGATGGATCAGGTCCTGCAAGGGATTCCAGGGACCCAGTGTTATTTGGACGACATCTTGGTCACGGGCGAAAATGACGGTGATCATCTCGCTAACTTGGAGAAGGTGCTCGCCAGATTACAGGAATATGGGCTACGAGCTAATCGCCACAAGTGCGAGTTTTTCCAGAAACAGATCTCGTATTGTGGCCACGTCATCGATGAAGAGGGGTTACATAAGTCCCCTGACAAGATTGAGGCAGTAGTCAAGGCTCCAGCACCGGAAAATGTGTCACAACTGAGGTCGTTCCTCGGGCTGGTAAACTATTACCACAAGTTCTTACCAAATTTGTCTACGGTATTACACCCGCTGAACACCCTACTGCAAACAGGGGTACCATGGAAGTGGGATGACGAACGTAGACGAGCTTTCCAGAAGTGTAAAGAATTGATCACATCAAAAGAGATGTTGACCCATTTCAACCCAGCACTACCGATTCGGTTGGCATGTGATGCATCACCCTACGGCATTGGAGTGGTGCTGTCGCACAAATTCCCAGACGGGTTGGAGAGGCCAGTAGCCTTTGCGTCTCGGTCACTAACCTCAGCCGAGCGCAACTACGCCCAGATTGACAGGGAGGCCCTCAGCCTAGTATGGGGATTTAAAAAATTCAACCACTATCTGCATGGACAGAAGTTCACCTTGCTGACTGACCACCAACCACTTGTCTCCATCTTTAATCCTAAGAAGGGCGTGCCAGTAATGACTGCACAGCGGTTACAAAGATGGTCCCTGTTTCTCGGGGCGAATCAATATGAAATAGAATATAAAGGCACGAAACAGCATGGGAATGCTGATGGGCTATCACGCCTGCCACTGCCTACTGTGGAGGAAGCACCAGCAGTGGACCCTATCGAGATATTCTATTCATCGATAATTGAATGATTGCCAGTAACAAACGCGGATATAGAGAAGGAGACCCGAAATGACCCGACACTGTCTCGGGTATATGATTTGACGGTGAGGGGATGGCCAACACATGGCGACTCACTGTTGCCAGCATTCTCATCCAGAAGAGAACAGCTGTCAGTATGCCAGGGGACAGTGATGTGTGGATCCAGAGTGGTGATTCCACCCAAGTTAAGGGAGAGAGTGCTAAAGGAGCTACATGAAGGTCATCTGGGGGGAGTGAAAATGAAAAGCCTTGCTAGGGCTTATGTGTGGTGGCCGGGAATCGATCAACAAATCGAAGACCTAACTAAGAGCTGCTTATCACATGGGTTTGGGTGGATGGAGAGTGATAGAAGATTTGAGGTTAGGATCAGATCAGCCATGATCTTATTGAATGGCGGAGCAGGCTCGAGGGGCCGATTGGCCTACTCCTGCTCCTATTTCTTATGTTCTTATGTTCTTATGTTCTTAGGATGCCAGAAGGTCCAAAATGCACCACCACATGCCCCTCTACACCCATGGGAGTGGCCCTCCTCTCCATGGCAACGGGTACACATTGATTTTGCTGGTCCATTCATGGACTCAATGTTCTTAATAGCAGTGGATGCTCATTCAAAGTGGCCTGAGGTGATAAAGATGTCTTCAACCACTACAGAGAAAACGATTGCAGTCCTACGGACCATATTTGCCAGAAACGGTTTGCCAGAGCAGATCTGCTCTGATAATGGACCACAGTTTGTGTCCGACGAGTTCCAAAAATTCATGAAAAGGAATGGGGTAAGGCATTACACATCCGCCCTGTATCATCCAGCCATCAATGGATTGGCTGAGAGGTTCGTACAAACCTTTAAGAAGGCGATAAAGGCCATGTGCGACGAGGAAATTCCACTACAGCATAAGATGGACAATTTCTTATTAGCCTACCGAAACGCGACACATGCAGTTACCAACCAGACCCCGGCCATGATGTTCTTTAACCGAAGGTTGAGATCTCGTCTGGACTTGCTCAGACCAAATGTGCGAAGAAATGTTGAGGACAAACAATTCCAGCACATCAACGAGAAGCCGACAAGGAGCGTCAATGTAGGGCAACCAGTCTTGGCCCGGGACTATCGAACAGAGAAGTGGCAACCCGGAACGATATGTACAAGGCAGGGGCCATTAATGTACACAGTGGATGTCGGGGAGAACATTGTGAGACGCCACGTCGATCAGATCTTAGCATCACAGGAATGCGTCAACCCCATGTCTCGAGTACCTGGGGATGAACCCGACATACCGGTAGCATCTACTTCAGACCCAGTAGCAGTGGAACCCAATGAACTACCCGATGAAAGGGGGTCAGAATCGCCTCTGCACCAAGAACAAGAACCTCTGGAAAGGCGCTATCCCGAAAGGGTCAGGAAGCCGCCCCAAAGACTGAATCTATAAATGGACTTTTGTTATTGAATGTACATGTAAAAATGTAATTGTTATTTGAATAGTAAGGGGGTATTATTAATCTAAAAAGGGAGGAATTGTAGTGTATGTGCTTTAAGTCAGAACTACTTTTTACAGCTCCTGTATACTGTAGTACCGGCAGTGACCACACCGGTATATAAGCTGTGTGCATGCCTCTGTACCCCAGTCTAGAGATTACCCTCCTCCAGTAAAGACCTGTTATTTGTTTATGTACAGCATCTGTAAAGTCTGTGTGTTATATGGCGAATTAATACACAGACTACAAGAGTAACTTTAACAGGACTTTACTATTCGAAGGTCAGGGCGAATCTGCCCAATAAATCCTTACACAGCACTTATATACCGGTGTGGTTACCACCGGTATTACAGTATACAGTAGCCAAGATAAAGTAGTGCAACCCTTAAAATAGTTCTCTTAAAGGTGGAACGTTACATACACTACAATCCTCCCTTTTTAGGTTAACAGTATATATATATTCCCATTAATATAACATCATAACATATATACAACTTTATGTAAAACAGTTCACAGATTCAGTCTCTCTGGAGGCTTCCTGACTCTGTCCGGATAACGCCTTGGTGGTGTAGTAGTTTTCGGTGGTGTAGTAGGTTCTTCTGGCAAGGTCGATTCTGCTTGAAGGACAGTGTCAGGTTCATCTGATTCCAGTATTACCGGATCGGAGGTAGATGCTCTGGGTATCTCTGCTTCAACATTAGGCGTATAGAGTTGTGGAGTAGGTTGGCCCATTGTGGATGACTCTATGATCTGGTCAACATGGCGCCTTATTATGCTTTCACCAATGTCCACGGTATACATCAGCGGTCCTAGCCTTTTTCCAATAGTTCCAGGCTGCCATTTCTCGGTACGGTAGTCCCGGGCCAAAACTTGTTGACCTATCTGGAAGGTTCTAGTTGGCCTTTCATTCATGCCTTGAAATTGCCGGTTCTCTACGTCCCTTCTGACGTTTGGCTTAATCAAATCCAGCCGGCATCTTAGTCTTCTATTGAAAAACATCATGGCGGGAGTTTGGTTTGTGACCGCATGTGTTGCATTCCTGTACGCCAACAAGAAGTTATCTACCTTATGTTGTAGATTTATGTCTTCATTACCCATGGCCTTTATGGCCTTCTTGAAGGTCTGGACAAACCTTTCAGCTAATCCATTGGTGGCGGGATGGTATGGGGCGGACGTGTAGTGCTTAACCCCATTGCTTTTTAAGAACTTCCTGAATTCTTCGGACGCAAATTGCGGTCCATTATCAGAACAGATCTGTTCCGGCAGCCCATTCCTGGCAAATATGGTCCTTAATACTGTGATGGTTTTTTCCGTGGTGGTGGAGGACATCTTTATTACCTCCGGCCACTTGGAGTGTGCATCCACCGCGATTAAAAACATTGAGTCCATAAATGGACCAGCAAAGTCGATATGTACCCTTTGCCATGGAGATGAGGGCCACTCCCATGGATGCAGAGGAGCTTGTGGTGGGGCGTTTTGGACCTTCTGGCATCCTAGACAGCTCTTGGTTATTTCTTCGATGTCTCCATCAATACCTGGCCACCACACAAACGCTCTGGCTAGGTTCTTCATTTTCACTCCACCCAGATGCCCCTCATGAAGCTCCTTTAGCACTTTATGCTGGAGTTTGGGTGGAATCACCACTCTAGATCCACACATCAAGGTTCCTCGGCACACTGACAGCTGTTCTCTTCTTTGCGAAAATGCTGGCAACATTGGTTCGCCATGTGCTGGCCATCCCTCCACCGTTAAATCGTAGACTCGTGAGAGAGTCGGGTCATTTCTTGTTTCCTTTTCGATCATAGAATTTGTTACTGGTAGACATTCCACTATGGTTGAGTGGAACATCTCCACTGGGTCCACTGTAGTCGCCTCTTCTACCACTGGCAACGGTAAGCACGATAACCCATCAACATTTCCATGCTGTTTGGACCTTTTGTATTCGATGTCATATTGGTGTGCCCCTAGTAACACGGACCACCTCTGTAGCCTTTGCGCTGTCATAGTGGAAACGGCCTTGTTAGGGTTGAATATGGATACCAACGGCTGGTGGTCTGTCAGCAATGTAAACTTCTTGCCCTGCAGGTAATGATTGAATTTCTTTACTCCCCACACAAGGCTGAGAGCCTCCCTATCTATCTGAGCATAATTGCGCTCAGCGGAGGTCAATGATCGGGATGCAAATGCGACTGGCCTTTCCGAGCCATTTGGCAACTTGTGTGAGAGTACTGCTCCAATACCATAAGGGGAAGCATCACAAGCTAGACGAAGAGGTAGCGTTGGATTGAAGTGAGCCAACACTTCCTCAGAGGTGATCAATGCCTTGCTTTTGCGAAAGGCCTTCTTACAGTCCTCGCTCCACTTCCATGGTACTTCTTTCCGCAACAGAGCATTCAGCGGGTGCAGCACCGTGGATCGATTTGGCAGAAACTTATGGTAATAGTTAATCAACCCCAGAAACGACCTCAACTGTGATACATTTTCCGGAGCGGGGGCCTTCACGACAGCTTCGATCTTTTCAGGTGACTTGTGCAGGCCCTCTTGGTCAATGACATGACCACAGTACGAGATCCGTTTCTGGAAGAACTCACATTTCTGGCGGTTAGCTCGAAGGCCATATTCCTTCAACCTGGTGAGCACCAGTTTCAAATTTGTGAGGTGTTCCTCCTCGTCCTCTCCCGTAATCAGGATATCGTCCAAGTAACACTGAGTGCTTGGAATACCCTGTAAGACCTGCTCCATGGCCCTCTGCCAAATTGCTGGAGCCGAAGCTACTCCAAAAACCAGTCTATTATATCGATACAAGCCTCTGTGCGTGTTGATTGTGAGATACTGGCGCGACTCTTCCTCGACTTCCATCTGTATGTATGCTTGCGCCAGGTCTATCTTGGTGAAGTGTTTCCCGCCAGACAATGAAGCAAAGATATCCTCAATCCGCGGAAGCGGGTATTGTACCGTGTGAAGCACCGGATTAACTGTGCTCTTGAAGTCTCCGCAGATGCGGACCTTTCCCGGTCCCCCTGGCTTGTTACTCGACGAAGGCTTCATGACGGGAACAATGGGCGTGGCCCACTCACTCCAGTCCACTTTAGACAGTACCCCTGAACGTTCAAGCTCTTCCAGTTCTGCCTCCACAGCAGGTCGTATCGCGTAAGGTACCGATCTGGCTTTGAAAAATTTTGGGCTTGCATGTTCTGCAATCTTGATTTTTGCCTTAATTCCTCTCAGTATTCCCAGTCCCTGCTGGAATACCTCTTTAGCCTCGTCCAATATTCTGGACAATCGTTCAGGTTTGACATCTTTCTTTCCAGAATCTACCGTCATTGTGTTTAGGGAGTGCCAGTCTATCTTTATTTTCCTGATCCACTCCCGCCCCAGAAGTGGTGGACCTCCCTCGGGTAGTACATATATGTCCATTCCTTGGTGTTCTTTGCCCTTGTGTCTCACCTTAACTTATATCTTTCCGATGGGGTATACCTTATGCCCCGTGTATGTCTGCAATACTATCTCCGTATCCCGTAGGGGAATATGTTTGAATAACTTTTTGTAATCTTGCTTATTCATGACCGTCAACGCCGATCCGGTGTCCACTTCCATCTTCACTTGGACTTTTGCAATCTGTAGTGTGACCCAGATAGTTTGTCGGTCAGTTTCCTTACTCACATTGTGAATCCTCAGACTACCCAGTTCCTTGCTGTTGGAGTCTGAATCCGAATTCTGTTCATCTGAACTCTTCACAGTCACCTTATGTACCTTTCTGTACTTCTTCTGTGGTGACTTATTGTTGCTGGTCTTCTTTCCTGACCGGCATACTTTAGCTATGTGACCAAGCTTGCCACATTTTCTACATTCCTGGTTTTTAAACCAGCATTGGTTCTGGTCGTGTGTTGTCTTCCCACAACGATAACATTTCGTTGTACCCGAAGTCATTTGATCCACGCTGAGTACCGTTGTCTTCAGCTGCATCTCCGCCGTGCCTCTCGCTGCGGCTTCGTGCGATGCTGCAATAAGGACAGCCTGATCAAGTGTAAGATCGTTCTCTTCGAGCAGTCGCTTTTGTGTTTCTTCCTTCGACATCCCACACACGAACTTGTCTCTCAGTGCCTCTGTCAGATTTTCCCCAAACTGACAGTATTTTGCTAGCCTACGCAGTTCAACCAAGTACTCCGCGTTGCTTTCCTCTTTTAGTTGCGTTCTCACGTAAAATTTAGATCGTTCCGCTAACATCAGCGGTGTGGGGTTCAAATGATCCTTCAGGACAGCAACGATATTAGCGAAAGACTGATCCGCCGGTTTAGCTGGTGATAGAAGATGCTTCAATAGCCCGTGTGTCTTCGCACCCATTGAGTTTAGTAAGGTTAGAGCTTTATCATAATTTGCTATCTTATTGACCTTACAATATATCTCGATGTGTTCTACATACGTGGCCCAATCTTCCACATCGGAATCAAAATCGTTGATGTTACCACGCTTAGGCATCTTCACAATCTTTCTGAGAACAACAACGAAATTTTTCTTTACTTTTTAACTTTTTTTTTCAAAAATGGCGGTTTCCCGCGCTTATCTTCTTCCCCGCCTCCGAGGATGGCGGTTTCCCGCGCTTGTCTTCCTCTGGCGGGGTAAGCTTTGCCCTTGGGCGACGACCGCTGGCTTTCGGGTTTCGCAGCCTGCGCGCCGGCTTCAGTTTATTCTGAAGCTCTCCCGCTCGCTCGGGCTCTGTCTCTCCCTCAGCGGCTTTCAATCGCGCCTCCCCAGCCCTCTCGCAGTCCGGTCCTTTCCTCCCCCGGCTGCGGCTGAGTTCTCCGCGGTTTTATTTATTTATTTCTTCCCGCGCCTTACGATCCCGGTCGCAGCGCCTCGCGGCCTCGGTAGCTGCCCGGCCTTTTTCGCCGGTCGCGGTCGAGCTGTCTCCCGACGCTGTTGCGTCTCCCAGCCCGCTTGTAGCCCGGTCTCTCACACCGGCTGCGTTCCCGCTTGTAGCCCGGTCTCTCACACCAGCTGCGTTCCCGCTTGTACCGCAGCTTCCGTGCCCTACGCTGCCCCAGTCTCAGCGTCACTGGCCCCGACTTCTGTCCGGCTCCTTTCCCCCAACCGTGGTCGAGTTCACCGCCCTTATCCTCCGTTTCTTTTTATTTCCCCCTTACTCACAGTCAACGTGGCCGACTTGCTTCTCGTGGCTGATCGGCTCACTCACCACCGTGACAGAAGGGACGATCACTGCCTGTTGCTGATGGAAGGCTTCGTGTCTGAATTCTTCCTTCTTCCTTGCTCTGCAGACTCGAGTCTTCTCTCAGCAGAACGACAAGGGCGGATGCCTCTTCTCGACGCTCGTTAACTGCTTCGGATGTATCGCTGCCGCAGGGTAAGATCGAACTCGTCGCCACTGTAAAGTCTGTGTGTTATATGGCGAATTAATACACAGACTACAAGAGTAACTTTAACAGGACTTTACTATTCGAAGGTCAGGGCGAATCTGCCCAATAAATCCTTACACAGCACTTATAGACCGGTGTGGTCACCACCGGTATTACAGTATACAGTAGCCAAGATAAAGTAGTGCAACCCTTAAAATAGTTCTCTTAAAGGTGGAACGTTACATACACTACAGCATCCGTGTAATTATTTATCCACTGAACCACGGATCTAACATGTTTTACGTGGGAAAAGGGTTAAATTTGCAAGGGCCTGTTAAAATAGGATTACAGAGGCCATTTAGTGGTACTTAAGGGCCTTAAAGACCAGTCCCGCCTGTTGGATGCAGGACGGAGTTGGGACCATCAGACACGCCTGAGTTAAAATTGCTCGAAGTCAGGAACCAGGCGGGGGTGGTCCCGCCCACCAGTTTTTGCAATTTTAACCCCCCGCATGCCTCCAAGCCCGACCCCACGGCTCAATGAAAATCGAGCCCTTTGTGTCTTTAACAACAACGACTTGCATTTATATAGCATTTTTAACGTAGTAAAATGTCCTAACAGTGTCAGCCGTGGCTTAGTGGGTAGCACCCTCATCTCTGAGTCAGAAGGTTGTGGGTTCAAGTCTCACTCCAGAGACTTGAACACAAAAATCTAGGCTGACATTTCCAGTGCAGTACTGAGGGAGTGCTGCACTGTCAGAGGTGCCGTCTTTCGGATGAGACGTTAAACCGAGGCCGCGTCTGCTCTCTCAGGTGGATGTAAAAGATCCCATGGCACGATTTTGAAGAAGAGCAGGGGACTTATCCCTGGTGCCCTGACAAATATTTATCCCTCAATCAATATCACCAAAAAAAACAATTATCTGGTCATTCTCACATTGCTATTTGTGGGAGCTTGCCGTGCGCAAATTGGCTGCCACGTTTTCTACATTACAACAATGACTACACTTCAATAAAGTACTTCATTGGCTGTAAAGTGCTTTGGGACGTCCGGTGATTGTGAAAGGTGCGATAGAAAATGCAAGTCTTTATTTCTTTCTTCTTTCAAGGTGCTTCACAGATCAGATCAAATTTGACACCAAGCCACATAAGGAGATATTAGGACAGGTGACCACAAGCTTGATCAAAGAGGTAGGTTTTAAGGAGGGGAGAGAGGTAGCGAGGTGGAGAGGTTTAGGGAGGGAATTCCAAAGCTTAGGGCTTGGCACGGCTGCCAGTGGTGGAAGGAAGTGGGTGATGCCCAAGACGCCAGAATTGGAGGAACGCAGAGTTCTCGGAGGGTTGTAAATATATACAACTGCTACTAAAATTCCCGTCCGTCAGCTCAACAGTGACGATGGGGCTGAATTAATTCACTCCATTGTTGTCGGTTCTGAACCAGCTTGGCTGCTTCAGTCACCTGTATCCCTTTCTGTGACAAGTGACTCTTGACATTGTCTATCCAGCACTTCCATGGTCTTCCTCAGCTTCTTGTTCCATGTACCACTGTGTTCCCATTCTTGAAACGTGTCCCAAACCATCGCAGTCGTCTGTCTTGGATCTTCTGTATAAACGTTGTTTATTGTCTTTCGGATGAAAAGTAAAACCGAGGCCCTCTCAGGTGGACGTAAAAGATCCCGTGGGACTATTCAAAGAAGAGCAGGGGAGTTATCCCCAGTGTATTGGCCAATATTTATCCCTCAAACAACAGCACTAAAAAACAGATGATCGGGTCAGTATCACTTTACTGTTTGTGGGAGCTTGCTGTGCGTAATTGGCTGATGTGTTTCCTACATTACAACAGTGACTACATTGGCTGTAAAGCGCTTTGGGACGTCCTGAGGTTGTGAAAGCCACTATATAAATGCACGTTCTTTCTTTAACACTCTGCTCAATGTTTCTTAACAGTTTAATTGAGGCCAGAATGAATACAAAGCTCAGTTTACCTGAGGAGTGTTTAACCTCAGAGGCTCAGAGTTTCGAGATATAACCTCCTTCATAGCTCTCTGTAAACAATCTTGGTACAAGGTCACACAGCTGATGTTGCACATTGAATACAGCCACTGACTTGCACTTACCGCATTCGAGACATGGCAAATACTCACAGGTGAACACTCAAGGGTGAAAATGTGTGCACTAGTCCCTGATTGTGTGTCACAGAATCACAGAATCACAGAAACCCCACAGTGCAGATAGAGGCCATTTCGGCCCATCGAGCCTGCACCGACACATATCCCACCCGATCCCCGTAACCCCTACACCAACACATATCCCACCCTATCCCCGTAACCCCACGTATTTAATCCCCCTAACACTAAGGGTCAATTTATCATAGCCAATCAACCTAACCCGCACATCTTTGGACTGTGGGAGGAAACCGGAGCACCCGGAGGAAACCCACGCAAACACGGGGAGAATGTGCAAACTCCACACAGTTACCCGAGGCTGGATTCGAACCCGGGTCCCTGGCGCTGTGAGGCAACAGTGCTAACCACTATGCCACCGTGCTGGGATTTTAACTATTGCCTCACTCGCAGCATATTATATATATCACTCCATTTACACTGTGTGTTCATGGGTTTAACACGGTTCCAGAATGTTTACTATAAAGGAATTGCCCTTGAAAGATAGGTTGAACTCGTTGGGGGAGAAATTCGGTATTGACCCGTTTGGGGCGCAATTATCGGCCGGGCGCAAACTTGGCTTCTATCGCCCCTGGAGGTGATTGGAGCGCTAAATCAGGCGCTACACACCTCTCTTAAGGCGCTAAAGCCGAGGAGCGAGGTACTACCTCAGAGCGCTGGCGAAGATCATGTGATGTCAGTCAGCAATGGAACACAGACACACTGGCGCCAGACACTTCATAAAGGGGAGGGTCAATCTTGCGCTACATCTACACCCTGCTCATTGCAGCCTTGAATCTCGGCCTGGAGAGACCTGTACATCAATTCTGCTGGAAAGAACAATGGAGAGGCCCAGGGAAAGAGCTCAGAGTGCAGCCCCCATAGTCTCTTCTAAATCGATGCAAGGAAGGTCAAATCAAAATGAACCTGCAAAGTGCTGCTCAGTACCCAAAACTCCTTCACACAGTGTTGAATATCTCCAGAAGTCTCTCTCTCTCTCTCTCTCTCAGAGTGCATGGTGCAAAAATGTCGCCGACAAAAAACAGACAGGAAGCAGCCACCTTTAAATAACGCTCCCCCAGTCCCTTCCCGAATGCAAAACGCTCCCCTCAACCTGTCGTTGCTAGCGGCAGGCGGTAAGGCAGGGGGCGCCACTCAATATCCGGTCCGGGGCACTACCAGGGCGTTGCACGCTCGACAGACGTCACGAACTGCGGACGCAGAAGATCATGGTGGTAGTATTTAGCGCTGCCGCAAAATGTCTGGTCAATTTCGCGAGCGACGCAAACATCGCCGCGCCCGGGCGTTGTTGCTTTGCGCCCTGTAAGTGCAGGGTTCTCAAAATTCCTGCACTTCCCGTAATTATGGATCAAGGGGCCCTGTTTGGACAAGTTATTAAAAACAGGGTACTCAAAATGGCTTCTGCAGCCTCGTGACCAAACCAACAGGATTTTTAAAGCAAGGTTCTGCAGACAAGCAGGTCCGGAGACGAAACTTAAAATGCAGGAATCTGTGAAAAGGGTCTCTCTGGAGCCAGCCAGACAATGTAAACACAGAATACGCATTCATTCGACTTGAAACAAATCAAGCTAGAATGGGCCTATAATCGAGGCCATTAGGTTTCTGCATATTTAATCGACAACCGCTCACAGTAGCCATCAAGTTAGGATGGGGACAATTAAGTCTTATCCATGACAAACAACCAGGACATCGGGGCCATTAGACCCGGAGACAGCCACTCTAAAAGTCGTTAAAGCAAATGGTTGTAATCATTTAAACAAGCCCACCAAAAGTAAAACAATGGACTGACCTGATTTGGCGTGCAGATAAGGAGCTGAAGAACGGGTATAATTGTAGGCCCATCAGTGGTAATCGTGGCTCTTCGCTTAGCGCTTGCTCCTGCTCTCATCGTTAGGCCTTTGGCCTGCTGCCACTCGTACTCGCGCCCTGGCCTCGTGGCGGGTTCTTTTCTCGCTCCCTGCACACTTAACAACCAAGGACGCCCATTACACCGGGGCCAAACGCGGGAGGAGAACAAGACCCGAGTTCAAAACCACACAGGACACACAGGCCACAAACAGGCAGACGAGATGAGACAAGGAAGAAGGTAAACCGATAAAAGCAGAGGGGCAGCAAAAGACGCATTGGGAAAACCCAAACGCCTAGTTATAAGCTGGCGTTTGGTAAATAAGTTGGCCGTGCATGCATGGACAGTGAGAATAAGTTGGCGTTGCATGCATGAACATTGCGAATAAGCAGGCGTTCGAAGAGTGGGTGGCAGCGCCCGTGACGAATAAACTAGTGTTTGAAGCATGGGTCGTAAAATCTTTTAGACGGTGAAGACCGCCAATCGACTCCGGTCGTAACATTACCGCCGAAGACCGCCCGAGGGAGAAGAAGAAGAAAACCCATCGTGATGAGACGACGACAGTAGCTGAGGAAAAGGGAGGGTGCTTCACATCAACAACTTCAGCGCCGCGCCCTGAGACCACGTGGCGACGGGGTACCCCAAAGGACAGCGGGAGCGGACCTCAAAACTCATAACCGTTTAAGCAACAGGTTTTAGGATCGGTGAGCATGAATTCCTGGCCCCTCATAGCTTAATCTAGTTAGGTATAGGGGTGGGATAAGGATAAGGGGATTGTTTAATGTAGTTGTTTTCCCTCGATGTACCATGTGTTCCCCATTCATATTATAAGTGTAATTGTTTTATGCCTGTAATTTTTCATACCAGTAATTCTCATAAGATTGTTCTATTCCGCTTTTAATAAAATTTTGGTTTTCTTGCACCAAACCACTTGTCTACTCGATTTTCTGTATCGCTGCCTGTACCTAAGTCTAGTGTCTAGAACCCAGGGGTGTGGGAGCGATTCGAACCGCTCAAAAGGGGACAGCCAGAGGCGAAGCTGGCTGGGCACCACACACCACCCCCTACAGAAATGGCGACCGCGGCAGGACTCCGGCAACATGGTTGCGATACAGTAGACAATGGTTCAAATGAGCAAACCGTGATGGAGGAAAGGATTTCTGATTATGTGTTTAGCAAGGTGAATATCACAAAGAAGTGGATCACCACTCTGTTAAAGGCTGGGCGTCCGGTAGATGCAGCAGCTAAGTAGACAGAGGGGAGGGAACACAAGAAGTCCTTAGAGAAGGCTGTCTGGCTGATGTGTTTCAAAAAGCAGGTCCAGCTTTTGGGCAGGCTCGTTGCAGCACAGGCAGCCGAGTTCAAGGAGTCAGCCCTGGAGATCCAGGATAAGGCTCTCGCAGGGGAGAAGCTACTGGTAGCATTGCAGGCCCTGAATCAGGAGAGCATGTATTTAATGGGTGAACACAAGGCCCAGTTGGAATACCTACGGTGCCAAGTCACCGAAGCCAAGGGTAATGAGTTAAGGTTGCGGGAAAAGAACGCCCGCCTAGCAAGGCAAGTTAGAGAGCAGGAGGAGAAAGTAAAAGAGGTAAAGGCAGCTTTTGAAGATGCAGATCATGGCCCCTGCAAGGAGCAGATAAAAAATCTGAGCCTGGCCCTGAGGAAGGCGAAAGGCATGTTGTGCCTCATAAGCCCGAAGGCAGGCCAGGTGGATTTTATGGGGAACGAGGGGAGGATGGTTCAAACATCACTGGTAGTGCCCAGGGATGACCCGGTTGAGGAACAGGAGGACTCACGATCACCACCCGTAGCGCCAGGTTTCAGCGAGGTCTGGCAGCAAGGGGGGGTGGAGCCAGAGGTGGGAGCGGAGGTGGAGCAACCCCCGCCAGAGAGGTCGGAGACAGGACCGATGTACCCAGCCCGGCATCGGAGGTTCGGCCCACCCATCAATGGTGATGATGAGGGACCCCTCCAAAACCAGTTCGTATTACCCTATAGCACCCAACAGTTTAGGGCAATGGTGAGCCATATCCCAAAGCTCTCCGAAAAAGGGGACCCCTCGATCCACTTCAGGGAAGTAGAGCAGGCAGCCAGCGTCAACGACTGCGATGGCACTGAGAAGGCCAAAATGCTGCTATTCTCCCTGGAGAGTAGGCTCCTCCAATCCCTCTCTGACGAGTGCAAGAAGGGGCAGAGCGGGTATGAGGTGCTCAGGGATGAAGTTCTGGAGGCCATGGGGATGAATGAGGGAAGTCCTTTCTCCCATGTGGAGAAGACGGTCTAGCTCACAGGGGAAACCCCGCAGGCTTTTGCGGACAGGTTATGGCTGGTGTAAAAACCCTTGGAAAGACAACAAGGGAAAGAATTCTACAGCCCCAGCCCAAAAGGCGGAGGCGGGAATCCCTCCCGCAGTGGTCGAGTCATTCTTGGACACCATGAGGTCCTTATTGACTGGCCACAGGAGAGTAGCAGCCGCTACCGGTGCTCTGACCCCATCAGCCATATCCAACCCACAGACATGACTAGAACCAGCGCAGCCTGTCGACCTGTGTCCCCTTGAAAATGATGAGGGGAGCAGGCCCTGTGTTAAGATGTGGGTGGAGACGGTGCAGGGGAGATATTCGGTGGACACTGGAGCTTCCAGCATGGTGGTCCATTCGGAAGACCCGACCAATCCACCCAGGTCTAACGAGGCCCCATTTAGCCTAATGGGAGTTACAGGGAACGAGCAGGCTGGGGAAATGGCCAAACTTTTGGCCATAGTTTTAGGATCCCTCCCTACCACGTGGGAGGGTAATCAAAGGACCAGCTGAGCAGAGGGCCAGGGAAGGAGAGTTCTGGGATCCCTGTAGAGCAGGCCCGGTAGCCGCAGTCCGGGACAAGGGAGGCACACAGTGGGTAGCTTTGGCCCCGGACCTAAAGCAGGTCCAAGCCCAAGATCCCGTCTGTAAGGCCGTCCCGGTAAGGAAAGAGAACAGGGAATCCCTAGAAGGCCCGTTCGGGGCAGCGGACGAGGTTTTAAAACAGGCTGCTGGATATATTAACCAGTGTAAACTGTTTAGACCCGAAAAGAGAAAACAGCCAGTTGGGGTAGGGTCTGAGGATAGAACCTCAGCCTGCAGCGGGAGCGAGTTCACAGACTGCACAGGCAGGCGCTGTGGCTTGCTTAAGGGGAGGGGCCAACCCGCCCACCAATTGGGACACTCCCCCACTCTTCTGGGCTCCAGATGGGGAGGGACCCGAGGGCGAGGACCCCGCCCCTGACCCAGGTTTAGAGGAGGAGGGACCCGAGGGCGAAGACCCGGCCCCGGACCCAGATTTGGGACCTGGGGGCGGAGACTCTCAGCCTGCAGCAACGGGCTGCGAAGAGTTACCTGCCCCTAGCCCAGGTTCGGGAGAGGTAAAGCCTAAGGGGGAAGATCCCCGGCCAGCGGCAGTGGTAAGCCCACAGACTGCACCGGAGGGGACAGCGGTTCGGGTTAAAGGCCAACCAGCCAAGAAAACACCACCCGCCAAAGTCCCTAGAAGGTCCCCACAGATGCCCCAGCCAAGGAAACCCTGGTCACCGACTCCCCATTTCAAAGGGACAGCCTCCTGAGTCATGGGGAAGTTCAAGGACAGAGGTCCCCAGCCAGCAGCCGCTGGCTGCGAGGGACTGACAGTACAGGACAGTGCGGCCATACCGAAGGGAGCGGTGTGCCACAGCCCTAACAGGAATTAGGCTGGCCGCCCAGAGACGGGCAGCAGATGTATATAGTTGGTAATTTAAGTTTAGGTATTTGGCTTAAGTTTGGGTGTTTAGCTTAAGTTAAGTAAGGTGATGGGTAGTTTTTAATTAAGTAGTAGTCTGCTAAGAGTGTGTGTATTTGAGTCGTGGTCGCGAGACCCGACTATGCTTCACCCAAGCCAGTGAATCTCTTGGGGACCTGGCTGTATGTTTTTGTATCTTTTGCAGAAGGACTTTCAGGATGAAGGGGGGCATGATCCTACTCGCCCTGATAGGACTGAGCCTTGGAAAGAGGGGTGATGTGGAGGAATCCCACATCTATGGGTGCTCAGGAGAGCACCTATAGCAACCAACGGAAGCGGCGAACGAGATGTGGAGGAGACCGCCGTCTACTTCCAAGAGGGAAGGTGGCCAGGGTTCAATTCGTCTCAGTACTCCAGCCAGACCGGGTTCACGTACGGGGAGGCCTCCCTCCTATGCCCCAGGGTACAGGTCGTTACCACAAGGGTTAGCGTCACCGTAGGGAAACGTGTATGTTTAACGTGCAAGGGACACATTCCTTTGGATAGGTGGTGGTGGCTCAGAAAGCTGAGCAAAGATATGAGAGACCCCGCAGTCGAGTGGGAACGGTTGGGGAACAATACCCACCGGACGATTACAGGGATTCACAGGGGATTAAGTGTGTGTTGGGACAAGTGGTGGGAACCGGACCAAGGGATTTATATCTATATGTGGGGGTCAGAAAGGGTCTGCCCCGCAGGCATATCCATCATTTTCCGCCAGCAGTGGCGAGACGCCGGGAAGGAGATGAGGTGGGATACCAGCCAGAAGGTGTGCGCGGTCCCATACTCCTCGATCCCAGTCAACGCCACTGAGCTTGTAACCCGCCCCTGCCCACGACCCAGGCGGTGAGGACACACAGGGAAGGGTGCCCCGCCACCACCAAGGGACCAGGGAATGGGCTGGTACTAGTGCCCACGGATCAGGTGCTGTACCGAGGTACATTTACCGGAGTGGTGCCCCAAAGAAACAGAGCAGCTTTACCAGGCCCTATTAATGGAGATGGTCAGGAAATTTTATGAGTTCGATTTCGCCAATGTTGACAAAACCGAACTGTACACCACACCCCATGAGTTTTTGGGTAATGCAGGGAGACAAAGAAGGGGAGTGTGGAATGATGTTTTTACTGCGTTTAGCACTGGGTCCTCTTTCATCAACAGTTTGGATGACATAGAATTACAGACCCAGATAAACGGTTTAAAAACTCAGTTGAAGAAAATATTAATGGATGAGAATAAGGTAGTGGGCTTAGAGTTACATGAGGACCAGGCCATGACGGTCCATTTAAAGGAGATTATAGCAGAGTTGGAGAAGCATGCAATGACGGTAAATGCCCTCATAAGGGAGGACAGAAATGCTTCTGACCAGGCTGCGCAGAACGAGGTGTGCGTGCTGTACGGGGCGTGGTTGCTGGGCGAGGGCCGCAGTAACCTGGATGACTTAAAAAGGGTTTATTCCCCTCCTGGATCAGCAACAAACACCTCACAGCCCTCCACCCGTTTGAGAATGCATTAAGCCCGTGCCAACTCCGGCTAGCTTCTGAAGCCTACCCAGTCCCAGTGGATTGTGGATGGTCCAACCACACCATCATGGGTATAGTAGTTAGGATGCCGGTCATGGGTCGGACTGCCCGACCCGCGCCAGTATACAGGGTTGAGAACATTGGAGTCATTCAAGGGGGTGCACACATTCGTTTCACAGCGGTCCCACCTTACATCATAAAGTGGGAGCACGCTATGACAGGTACTGACCTCTCAGGGTATCGGAGCCGGGGAGCACACATAATCCTGTGTCCCCAGCACTTGAACGCCTATTCAAAACCACAGTGTGGGTTCAGAGCTGCTGGCGCAAAACCTATAAATTGTACCATAGAGGCAATGGCACAAGGCCATGTTCCCCCGCAGGTAGCATATATAGGAGGTAGGACATATTGTGCCACCACAGGAGCGCCCCACTACCAGCATGGACATCATAGCAGTTAGTGACAGCAGTTTCTGCTTTAAACCCGAGGCAGAAGTTCAAGTGGCCCAGGAACGAATTGTCCCCATTCCTGAACCCTCCACTGTTCCCTTCACTGTAAAAGAGAATTTTACCAACTTACAGAAGTATGTAGCGCATTTCAGCTATGAAATTCCCCCTCTCCCAGAACACCTTACCAAAATACTCAAAGCAGTTATAGTTTCACAGAAACACTTTTACACTCTGGAGCAGAAAACAGTAGAGATAGGGGCTAAGATATTGGACATTGTGATCCCACCCTGGTGGGACATTTTCACTAATATAGAGGTTCCTTCGTGGATCAGACTGGCTTCCCACATCCTCGTGGTTTGCCAGTTGGGGATGGTATTGTACCTAGTATGCACGCAGTGCAAGGGAAAGGGTCAGATACTAGAATTCCGAAACCAAAGGACCTGGAAGGAACATTATGTTAAGATGGAGGGAGATACACGTGTTTGAATTTGCTGATTGTATCATTGATTAAAGATTGTTTTTTTTATGTTCTTTTATTGGTTTTAATAAAGATGTTCAAATGTGTTTGTAATAAAGGCAAGGTGTACCAAGTGGTGCAGGGGTGTCAGACCCCCTCCGTGCTTGGATGTGTGTAAACGACTGTAATATTATTCTATGTATGCTTATGTACACTACATTTTTACAGAATGGGAAATGCATGTGTCGTGGGTATATTAGATAGATAATTGCAGGGGAAGGTTGACTATGGAGGGTCGGAAATTTTGCTCACCTCATCGGGATGATACTTAAAGCGAGTTTAGTATCAACAGGGGGGAGTGTAAGTGCAGGGTTCTCAAAATTCCTACACTCCCCGTAATTATGGATCAAGGGGCCCTGTTTGGACAAGTTATTAAAAACAGGGTACCCAAAATGGCTTCTGCAGCCTCATGACCAAACCAACAGAATTTTTAAAGCAAGGTTCTGCAGACAAGCAGGCCCGGAGACGAAACTTAAAATGCAGGAATCTGTGAAAAGGGACTCTCTGGAGCCAGCCAGACAAAGTAAACACAGAATACGCATTCATTCGACTTGAAACAAATCAAGCTAGAATGGGCCTATAATCGAGGCCATTAGGTTTCTGCATATTTAATCGGCAACCGCTCACAGTAGCCATCAAGTTAGGATGGGGACAATTAAGTCTTATCCATGACAAACAACCAGGACATCGGGGCCATTAGACCCGGAGACAGCCACTCTAAAAGTCGTTAAAGCAAATGGTTGTAATCATTTAAACAAGCCCGCCAAAAGTAAAACAATGGACTGACCTGATTTGGCGCGCAGATAAGGAGCTGAAGAACGGGTATAATTGTAGGCACATCAGTAGTAATCGTGGCTCTTCGCTTAGCGCTTGCTCCTGCTCTCATCGTTAGGCCTTTGGCCTGCTGCCGCTCGTACTCGCGCCCTGGCCTTGTGGTGAGTTCTCTTCTCGCTCCCCGCACCGCTTAACAACCAAGGATGCCCATTACACTGGAGCCAAACGCAGGAGGAGAACAAGACACGTGTTCAAAACTACAGAGGACACACAGGCCACAAACGGGCAGACGAGACGAGACGAGACAAGGAAGAAGGTAAACCGATAAAAGCAGAGGGGCAGCGAAAGACGCATTGGGGAAACCCAAACGCCTAGTTATAAGCTGGCGTTTGGTGAATAAGTTGGCCGTGCATGCATGGACAGTGAGAATAAGTTGGCGTTGCATGCATGAACACTGCGAATAAGCAGGCGTTCGAAGAGTGGGTGGCAGCGCCCGTGACAAATAAACAAGTGTTCGAAGCATGGGTAGTAAAATCTTTTAGATGGTAAAGACCGCCAATCGACTCCAATCGTAACATTACCGCCGACGACCGCCCGAGGGAGAAGAAGAAGAAAACCCATCGCGACGAGACGACGACGGTAGCTGAGGAAAAAGGAGGGTGCTTCGCATCAACAACTTCAGCGCCACGCCCTGAGACCACGTGGCGACGGGGTACCCCAAAGGACAGTGGGAGCGGACCTTAAAACTCATAACCATTTAAGCAACAGGTTTTGGGATCGGTGAGCATGAATTCCTGGTCCCTCATAGCTTAATCTAGTTAGGTATTGGGGGTGGGATAAGGATAAGGTTTAATGTAGTTGTTTTCCCTCGATGTGCTGTGTGTTCCCTATTCATATTATAAGTGTAATTGTTTTATGCCTGTAATTTTTCATACCAGTAATTCTCATAAGATTGTTCTATTCCGCTTTTAATAAAATTTTGGTTTTCTTGCACCAAACCACTTGTCTACTCGATTTTCTGTATCGCTGCCTGTACCTAAGTCCGGTGTCTAGAACCCAGGGGTGTGGGAGCGATTCGAACCGCTCAAAAGGGGACAGCCAGAGGCGAAGCTGGCTGGGCACCACACACCACCCCCTACAGCCCCATTAGCGCCCTCTTAGGATGCTAACGGGAGGGGCAAAGCAACCGAATTTTCCCCCCTATATATGAATTTCTCATTGGGTTGAATGAGTGGGTTCCTGCCTGGATCTGAAACAAAGCCCAGTTGTTTTAAACCTGGCCAGTTGTGAGAAAGTCTACTGATGAGGTTTGGTTCCTCCAGGTCGAAGTTAAACACACAACACACAAAATACCCAGAGGAAAAGTGGATGACAGGGTTAAACTGGTATATTTTATATTGAAATTCACCCCCCCCCCCCAACCACAAGAACAGATGGGTGTAAAGAGCAAGCATGAATTCTGACCGTACATGTGGGTAAATGATGGGTATTCTGGGCTGAAAATACCAGTGTGCTTGCCCAAATTAAGGCTATTTTGTAATAAGCCACCTTGGATTTCCCGATGTCATCTTTACTTTCAGAATGATGGTAGAAAACTCCCTCTTTGCCCAAGGATCACACTCAACCTCTTTTCCCAAAGTGTCTTCTCTTTGTTCCAATGTTATTGGCTCCGATATTTACTGGGCGGGATTTCCAAGCCGGGGGCGGAGTGGAATTCTTGTCCTGAGTTTCCCCGACGCTGTGGAGTTTTAACTGTGCATTTTTTTATAACAGGATCCCTGCCCGGAAGTCAGTCTGATTGACAGGCTTGGCTCCCTGTCAAGGGGGGAAGGCTCCAGAAGAGGAGCCCAGGACTAAGTATTTTTCCTGCCCCTCGGGGTAAAGTGTGGCTTGGAGGGTCGGTGGGTGATTGCTGGGGGTCGGTAAAAGATCGGGAGTCGGTGCTCACACAGGGGTCCTGTAGTGTATGTACCCGTCTACCTTTAAGAGAACTATTGTATGTAACCGTTCACCTTTAAGAGAACTATTTTAGGTGTGGCACTACTTTGTTTGGCTTCTGTATACGGTAATACCGACGGTGACCACACCAGTATATAAGTGTTGTGCCAGGAGTTATTGGGCAGATTCGCCCCGACCTTCGAATAGTAAAGTCCTGTTTTAAGTTACTCTTGGAGTCTGTGTATTAATTAACTAAACAACCCACCGACTTTACAGGTCCGATTGCGTGGGAGGAGTCCGATCACGTGGAGTGGGAAACAGGTTAGCTTGGAGGGCCGGGTGGGGGGGGAAGCACTCCTGCTCCTCCTGGCCCACAAGCAGTGCTAGAAAAGCACTTACCTCTTCCATGCAGCAGTCCTCACCTCCCTTTAGTTGCCGGGTTTCCCAAGGCCCCTGTCCAACCAGTGTTAAAGTTGGAAGAGAGATTTTGGATGCTCTGAACTGTACCTCCTCCTCTGATCCTACTGTCTGCTGCCCACATCCTAACTCACACCAAGTCCCATTCACCCATCATCCTTGTGCTTATTAACCTAGATTGGCTCCCGGCCTGGAAATGCTTCGATTTTAATATTCTCATCCTTGTTTTCAAATCCTGCCATGGCCTTGCCTCTCCCTATCTCTGTAACCTCCTCCAGCCCTACAACCCTCCGAGATCTCTGCGCTCCTCCAATTTTGACCTCCTGCACTTCTTCAATTTTAGTCACTCCACCATTGGCGGCCGTGCCTTCAGCTGCCTAGGCCCTAAGCTTTGGAATTCCCCCCTTAAACCTCCTGCCTCTCTACCTCTCTCTCTCCTCCTTTAAGACGCTCCTTAAAACCTACCTCTTTGACCAAGCTAACATTTTACTACGTTAAAGGCGCTCTATAAATGCGAGTCGTTGTTTTGATAAATGGATGACTGCCTTTGCTGCTTCCCCAAAGAACATCTTTGACCCATGACCTATAGACATGACAGAAGCAACAGCGCCACCTAGTGCCTTCTGCTGGAAGAGAATTGTTGAAAGAAAGAACTTGCATTTATTTGGCACCTTTCATGATCTCAGGAGGTCCCAAAGTGCTTTACAACCAATTAAGTGCTTTTAAAATGTAGTCACGGATGTAATGTAGGAAACGCGGCAGCCAATTTGCGCACTGCAAGATCCCACAAACAGCAATGTGATAATAACCTGATAATCTGTTATAGCGATATTTGTCAGGAGATTGGTAGAAACCCCCGCCCCTGCTTTTCTTCAAACAACGCCATATCTTCTACGCCTGCCTGAGAGCAGACGGGGCCTTGGTTTAACGTCTCGTCCGAAAGACGGCACCTCCGACAGTGCAGCACTCCCTCAGCACTACACTGGAGTGTCAGCCTAGAGTTTTGTACACAAGTCTCTGGATTGGGGATGCGAACCCACAACCTTCTGACTCAGCGGCAAACCGCTGAACCACGGCTGACACGTAGCGCAAAGATCCAGTGCCCATAGATCAACTTAGGAATGTTACCGGGACGTATGAAGCATTGCAACAAAAAAAAATATCTGTAAGCAGAAGGAAAATGTCCCAACTCACTTCAGATGTAACTTTCAGAAGTTCTTTGTTTGAAGCTTTCTTGGGCTGCTCTGTAAACCTCAATATGTGCAACACACATGTGCTTTGGAAATTTATGAAACTGTTAAAAGAGAGATGCTGTTTGCTGGCTCTGAGCACAGGCAGTGGCCAAACCCAACCTCAGCAGTCACGGGTCAGCCATAAATAACAGAGACAGCTCCAGGCAGAGCGGCAATGGTTGGGGCTTTGATGGAGCAGCGTATGGGTCTGAGGCGTTGCAGCTGGACCTGTTTAGAGGAGCACTGAACTAAAACATGCATAGAAGGGTTTCAGGCCAGCCAACTTGCGTGCAACATGCTCTTCCGTTGTCGTGTTTACCCAGAGATGAATAACTTTCTTGTTTGGCTATTCTCCAGTTTCAAAAATCTAAGTTGTTAAAGGAAGTTGGGGTTTTTTTGTGACAGAAGCCATGTTTATTTGCTTCATTCTAGGCACCTTATAAAATAATTTAATTGATGTTTTTAACTCCACCTGTAACCCTTTGTAAACCAACAATTTTTAACATTTTTTTTTAACTTTTACCACCATGTACAAAACACATTTTCACGAGATCAAGCCACGGGACATGGGTGTAGCTTCTTTGTTCCTAAATAAAATTCCACCAAACGGAAGCTTTCGTACCTATATTTCTCTTTCCACTCCCCTTACTGATAACATCGCATATTTCCAAGTCAGATATAGCAGGGTTCAGCTGCGCTATAAGATTCCCTTCCTACAGTGTTCTGGTACTGTGCCTTAAGCCCAGCCTCTGATTAGCATCCCCCTACACAACCAATCTGATTTACATTCCCTGCAGGGAACTGGAGTACTTCATCGCCTCCCCAAAACAGAATTTTGATTTAATTTGTTAAGTTTCCTTTAAATTTTGTTTAAGTTACAGCCCTTATTGTTTGTGCCCCCTTTAAAAAAGGGGACACATGGTTGACTTTTAATAGGCAATTGCCTATGATCAAGAAAGAGTCAGCTAGCTGAATCAAATTGTTCAATTCGTTTTTAATTGCAAATAGGTTTGGCTAATTGTCTTACACCCCTTCCTTAACTGAAAGAAGACAATTATCAAAGACTTGTATTTATATAGCGCCTTTCACAACCTCAGGACGTCCCAAAGCACTTTACAACCAATGAAGTACTTTTTGAAGTGTAATCACTGTTGTAATGTAGGAAGCGCAGCAGCCAAATTGTTCACAGCAAGCTCCCACAAACAGCAATGTGATAAATGACTAGATAATCTGTTTTAGTGATGTTGGTTGAAGGGTAAATATTGGCCGGGACACCAGGGAGAACTCCGCTGCTCTTCTTCAAAATAGTGCCTTGGGATCTTTTACATCCACCGGAGAGGGAAGATGGGGCCTCGGTTTAATGTCTCATCCGAAAGACGGCACCTCCGACAGTGCAGCACTCCCTCAGCACTGCACTGGGAGTGTCAGCAGAGTCCAACTGTGATCTCACCCGACACCCACACGTGTACTTTGCCGCATGGGATCACTGGATAACGATCAGGAGCGGGAGTTTAACTATATATTGAAAATAAACCTTTTGGGGGAGAAATTGGGTATAGCCCCGCTCGGGGCGCTAGAATTGGCGATGCGCAAATTTTATCGCCAGGCGCAACTTATCGCCACCGCGAGCGATATTGGGTTGCTGCACCCCTGAAGGTGATTGCGGCGTTGATTCAGGCGCTGCACGGGAGTCTTAAGGCGCTAACCCGGCGGCGCTACTCAATATAGCGGTGTCCGGGCGCAGCGCAGGTGCTGTCAATAATCGATTACCCCGAGACATGCTGGCGCCGGCCAGCTCTTAAAGGGGCGGGTCAATTAGGATCAGCAGACACACTCTGCGCCTTGTAGGCCTCAAAATCGGCGCTGTGCTTTCTGTGGCGTTACAAACTTTGAGGATATGGAGAGGGTGAGGCAGAGAGCGGAGCGCTTTACCGATGGGGCATTGGATGCTTTGGTTGGCGAAGTGGAGCGCCGGCGAGCTGTGCTGTACCCCGACAATGGCAGGAGGCCTCATCAGAGCGAGTACCGCAGGGCTTGGAGGGAAGTTTGTCAAAGAGTCACCTCAAGCAGCGTGGTGGCCAGGACTCCTGTGCAATGCAGGAAGAAGTTCAACAACCTCACTCGGGTCATTAGGGTGAGTGCCTTTTTCGCCATCTTCTTCATCCCTCCATCTGCACCTGACATTATGGCCAGAGGGTGCTCGAAGCCCCAATGGCCATCTGTCAGCAGCACCCATGGCCCTTTCTGGAAACACACACGCACATTCTGCTCAATGCATAATGGAAGGGCTATTCTACCATGGGGGGCATGTGATGTCAGCTCAATGCATAATGGAAGGGCTATTCTACCATGGGGGGCATGTGATGTCAGCTCAATGCATAATGGAAGGGCTATTCTACCATGGGAGGCATGTGATGTCAGCTCAGACCAGCATGTTTCATCACTTCCCGTCCTTTCTCCTGCAGGCCAAGCTGGCCAGGAACCGGAGGGAGCAGCATCGTACCAGTGGAGGCCCTCCTCAGCTGCTGACACTGATGGCCCTGGAGGAACAAGTCCACCAGATTGTTGGAGGCCGGATGACTGGTCCTGTCACCACTGGAGCTGCTGACCCCATTGTGCACAGCGATGGTAAGGTCATCACCTTTTGGAACTCTCTCCTTCCACTTGTTCCCCCCACCAGCATGCTTTTTCACTCTGGACCCATGTCAGAGCATTGAAGCACTCATGTATCCCTTGCTGCCACCCTGTCCTTTCGCTAAAGCCACTCTTCAACCTCCCTGCTTTCAGATGCTGCATCACCAGCTCGGGTGCTGGGCCCTCAAGCTGCCACTGCCACTGACTCCGGAGGTGACGAGCAGGAGGAAGCCGGACCATCCCTGCCACCCTCCGGCGAGCCAGCTCCTCTGCAGACTGGGGAGACTACTTCCCTGGAGGGGATCGGGGGGGAATGCTCTGAGGAGGAAGCAGTTCCAGGAACCAGCGGGCTGCAGCAACGCAAGGGGGGTAGGGAAGCTCGGGGGCCGTCTCCCCAGAGGGTGAGTCAGGCTGCGAGTACTGCTGCACAGAGCGCAGAAGAGGTGCGTTCCCTCACAGAAATGAGCGCCCAGGCTCAGCTCAGGCACACTGAGCTCATGGCTGCAGTGGCGAGGATGCCTGACTCCATCGAGACACTGGCAAGGAGTGTCCAAGACTTCGGGGCAGCACAGGCAAGGAGTGCGCAGGACTTCGGGGCAGCACAGGCAAGGAGTGCGCAGGACTTTGGGGCAGCACTGGAAAGGAGTGCGCAGGACTTTGGGGCAGCACTGGAAAGGAGTGCGCAGGACTTTGGGGCAACACTGCAAAGGACTGTCAAGGACTTCGGGGCAGCACTGGAAAGGACTGTCCAGGGCATCGGGTCATCACTGGAAAGGACTGTCCAGGGCTTCACCGAAGCACTTGCACCTGCCACGCAAGTGCTGAGTGCTGCCACGCAGTCACTCGCTGGTCTCATGCAGAAGCATATTGACGCCATGCGACCAATGACTGTTGCCACCCTCGATGGATCAGGCGGTATTACCCGGGGCCCATGCAGCACCACCGCAGGGCATCAATCTGTGGACCAGCCGATTGGTGCGCATGCTGCGGTGCTGCCCCATCAGAGTGCCAGTGTGTCAGTCGACCAGGGAGATGCTGTCCGCTCTCAGGATGTCAGCATTCCTGATGCCACCGCTGGCACATCTCCACTGCAGCTGCCACCACCTGCAGGACAGACTGCTTCCACCCATGCACAGTTGGAGCAGTCAGCATCCGGGCCCTCCAAGGCCAGAGGTCATCCAGGATGTCCCTCAGGGGCATCTGCGCTTTCGGACAGCCAGCAGGCCTCCCCCAGCCTTGATGGAGCCACTGGGCTCCCACTACGGAGGAGCTGCAGGGAGGGAAGGGGCCGATCTCGCAAGAGAAGTAGATCACCATCAAGGGGGAAAGAGTAGAAGGTGCTGCTCAGACGTCTTATTTGTAGAAATCAAGGCCATGGCTGCTGGTCTGAATGTTAGTTCTGTTTTGGATAGTCTCCCGGGTGTGTGAGTCACTTATGTCATAGAGTCATAGAGTCATAGAGTTTTACAGCACAGAAAGAGGCCCTTCGGCCCATCGTGTCTGTGCCGCCCATCCATCCCTGTCCAGTCTAATCCCATTTTCCAGCATTTGGTCCATAGCCTTGTATGCAATGACATTTCAAGTGCTCATCCAAATGCTTCTTGAATGTTGTGAGGGTTCCTGCCTCTACCACCCTTTCAGGCATTGAGTTCCACATTCCAACCACCCTCTGGGTGAAAAAGTTCCTCCTCAAATCCCCTCTAAATCTCCTGCCCCTTACCCTGAATCTATGCCCCCTTGTTATTGACCCCCCTACTAAGGGGAAAAGTTCCTCTTTGTCTACCCTATCTATGCCCCTCATCATTTTGTACACCTCAATCAGGTCCCCCCTCAGCCTTCTTTGCTCCAAGGAAAACAACCCCAGCCTGTCCAGCCTCTCTTCATAGCTGAGGCGCTCCATCCCAGGTAACATCCTGGTGAATCTTCTCTGCACCCTCTCCAAAGCAATCACATCCTTCCTATAGTGAGGCGACCAGAACTGCACACAGTACTCCAGCTGTGGCCTCACCAGCGTTTTGTACAGTTCCATCATAACCTCCCTGCTCTTATATTCTATGCCTCGGCTAATGAAGGCAAGTATCCCATATGCCTTTTTAACCACCTTATCTACCTGTTCCGCTGCCTTCAGGGATCTATGTACATGTACACCAAGGTCCCTCTGACACTCTGTACTTCCTAGGGTCCTACCACTCATTGTGTATTCCCTTGCCTTATTTGTCCGTCCAAAATGCATCACCTCGCACTTTTCAGGGTTAAATTCCATTTGCCACTTTTCCGCCCATCTGACCAACCCGTTTATATCGTCCTGTAGCCTGAGGCTTTTCTCCTCACAATTTACCACCCCACCAATTTTCGTGTCATCTGCGAACTTACTGATCATACCTTTTACATTCTCATCCAAATCATTTATGTAGATCACAAACAACAAGGGACCCAGCACCGATCCCTGAGGTACCCCACTGGACACAGGCTTCCAGTCACAAAAGCAACCTTCGACCATCACCCTCTGCCTCCTGCCACTCAGCCAGTTTAGGATCCAACGCGCCAAGGCACCCTGGATCCCATGGGCTCTTACCTTCTTGACCAGTCTCCTATGCGGGACTTTGTCAAAAGCTTTACTGAAGTCCATGTAAACCACATCCACAGCATTTCCCTCATCCACCCCCCTAGTCACCCCCTCGAAAAATTCAATCAGATTTGTCAGACATGATTTACCCTTGACAAAGAGGTCTGCAACTGAAGTCTGGCGCAGGATGAAGGTGTCGTGGCTGTTGCCAGGAAACTGTGCATTGACTGCGAGGATCAGCTGTCGGTGGTCACAGACCAGCTGAACATTCAAGGAATGGAACCCCTTGCGGTTGCGGAACTCCTCCGGATTCAAAACAGGCGCCCGCAAAGCCACGTGCGTGCAGTCAATGGTGCCCTGCACCATGGGGAAGTCCGCTATTGCTGCGAAGCCCTCTGCGCGCTTCCGCTGCTTCTCCAGTGTCACAGGGAAGGAGATGTACTGCCGCCTCCTTTTAAATAGGGCATCTGTTACTTGACGGATGCAGCAATGCACCGCAAACTGCGATATGTTCGCGATGTCCCCAGTTGCGGCCTGATAGGAGCTGGTCGCATAGAAATTCAGGGCAACAGCCATCTTGACAGCCACCGACAGAGAGGTCCTGCACCTTATCTGAGGCTGCAGATCTGGCTGAAGCAGATGGCACAGCTCAGTCACCACCTCCTTTCTGAAGCGCAGCCTTCTAAGACACTGCTCCTCTGACATGTTCAGGTAAGAGAACTGCTGTCTGAAAACCCTGGCAGCGTAAGGTCTGGTGTGGCGACGTCTGTTGGCCCTCCTCCGTCTGGCCATTCCTGCCCCTCTCTCCCTGCGTCTCTGTGCCCTTTCCAAATGGTTCAGCAGCAGGACGTTCCCCTCCAATGCAGCCCCCATAATAACAGCGCACAAGGAATTGAAAGCATAGTAAATGCTCACCAGCAGCAAGGTGAACGTCAGAAGGCTGAAGTTCCTCTGGCCAGCGCTGGCTCACTGGTGCAATGGCTCTCAGAGTGCAGCTCAGCAACTCTGTGAAAGTCATAAGAGTCATAGGCCTAGAAATTGAGTTTGCGCTGCGCCGGGGCTTAACGCCGGAAATTTAGCGCCGGTGCTAAGTCGCGCTGTGCGCGCCAAAAATTCAGTAGCGCCGCGCCCAAACGGCTGCCGGCGCTACTGAAGGCTGTTTGCGCCTGAAAACTGGCGCTACGCGCCGCATTGCGGCGCTATTCCGGCGCTGCGGCGCCCGATGCGGTGCGGCAGGCTCGGGAAGTGCAGGCCTCCTCCTTCAGTTAAGGAGGAGCTGCCTGCACCCGCCCGCTGGCCGGTTAAATCGCCACAAAAATGAGCCCGGCACCTCGGGGAAGTGCCGGGCTCGCAGCCGAGAAGCATCTGTTCCACAGGGGGGGGGTGGGGGAGTCCGGGGAGGGAGGTGCGGGCAGGCGGCCGGCGGGAAAGCGGCCGGCCGCCGCTCCACCTTTATGCGCCGGCGCAAAGTCGTGCAAGACTCTGTTGCCAGAGTCTTAGTTGCGGCTGCCACGGGCGAGGCGGCCGCAACTGAATTTCGGCGCTGGGGCCCGTCATCACGGCAACCGGGACGCTGCGCACACCGATGACGTCATCGGTGCCGGCGCCGCGCTACCGGTGTAACGCCAATGTTGGGCCCTAGTCAATTTCAAAACCGGCTGTAAGTCCAGCGCAATGCCCTCTAGCGCCGCAAATTGGGCGCTAAGCCCACTCAATTTCTAGGCCATAGAGTCATAGGCCTAGAAATTCGGTTTTGGCGCAGCGAGGGCTTTAGCGCCGGAAGTTAGTGCCGGCACTAAGTCCCCCTGCGCGCGCCAAAAATTCAGTAGCGCCGCGCCCAAACGGCTGCCGGCGCTACTGAGGGGTCTCAGCGCCTCAAAACTGGCGCCACGCGCCGCATTGCGGCGCTATTCCGGCGCTGCGGCGCCCGCTGCGGTGCGGCAGGCTCGGGAAGTGCAGGCCTCCTCCTTCCGTTAAGGAGGAGCTGCCTGCACCCGGCCACGGCCCGCGATAATCTTTTTAAAAATGAGCCCGGCACCTCGGACAAGTGCCGGGCTTGCTTCTGTTCCGCGGGGGGGGGGGAAGTCCGGGGAGGGAGCTGCGGCCAGGCGGCCGGCGGGAAAGCGGCCGGCCGCCGCGGGGCCTTTAATGCGCCGGCGCAAAGTTCTGTAAGGCACCTCTGCCAGAACGTTGCTTGCAGCTGCCACGGGCGAGGCGGCGGCAACTCAATTTCCGAGTTCGGGCGGGTTACCATGGCAACCGGGACACTGCGCACACCGATGACGTCATCGGTGCCGGCGCAGCGCTACCGGCCTAACGCCGATTTAGGGCCCCTGTCAATTTCTAAACTGGCCATAACTTCGGCGCTAGGCCCTCTAGCGCCTCAAAAGCGGCGCTAAGGCCAGTGAATTTCTAGGCCATAGAGTCATAGAGTAATACAGCACGGATAGAGGCCCTTCGGCCCATCCTGTCCGCGCCGGCCATCAAGCCCTGTCTAATCTAATCCCATATTCCAGCATTTGGTCCGTAGCCTTGTATGCTATGGCATTTCAAGTGCTCATCCAAATGCTTCTTAAATGTTGTGAGGGTTCCTGCCTCCACAACCCTTTCAGGCAGTGAGTTCCAGACTCCAACCACCCTCTGGGTGAAAAAGTTCTTTCTCAAATCCCCTCTAAACCTCCTGCCCTTTACCTTGAATCTATGCCCCCTAGTTATTGACCCCTCTACTAAGGGAAAAAGCTCCTCAGCATCCATCCTATCTATGCCCCTCATAATTTTGTACACCTCAATCATGTCCCCCCTCAGCCTCCTCTGCTCCAAGGAAAACAAACCCAATCTGCCCAGTCTCTCTTCATAGCTGAAGCGCTCCAGCCCTGGTAACATCCTGGTGAACCTCCTCTGCACCCTCTCTAACGCGATCACATCCTTCCTGTAGTGTGGCGACCAGAACTGCACACAGTATTCCAGCTGTGGCCTAACCAGTGTTTCATACAGCTCCATCATAACCTCCTTGCTCTTATATTCTATGCCTCGGCTAATGAAGGCAAGTATCCCATATGCCTTTTTTACCACCTTATCCACCTGTTCCGCCGCCTTCAGGGATCTGTGTACTTGCACACCCAGATCCCTCTGACCCTCCGTCTTGCCTAGGGTCTTTCCATTCATTGTGTATTGCCTTGCCTTGTTAGTCCCCCCAAAGTGCATCACCTCGCACTTTTCCGTGTTAAATTCCATTTGCCACTGTTCCGCCCATCTGACCAACCCATCTATATCGTCCTGCAGACTGAGGCTACCCTCCTCGCTATTTACCACCCTACCAATTTTTGTATCATCCGCGAACTTACTGATCATACCTTTTACATTCATATCCAAGTCATTAATGTAGACCACAAACAGCAAGGGACCCAGCACCGATCCCTGTGGTACCCCACTGGCCACAGGCTTCCAGTCACAAAAACAACCTTTGACCATCACCCTCTGCCTTCTGCCACTAAGCCAGTTTTGTATCCAATGTGCCAAGGCACCCTGGATTCCATGGGCTCTTACCTTCTTGACCAGTCTCCTGTGCGGGACTTTATCGAAGGCCTTACTGAAATCCATGTATACCACATCCACTGCGTTACCCTCATCCACACACCTAGTCACCCCCTCAAAAAATTCAATCAAATTAGTCAGACATGATCTTCCCTTGACAAAGCCATGTTGACTATCCCTGATTAATCCTTGCCTCTCCAAGTGGAGACAAATTTTGTCCCTCAGAATTTTTTCCAATAATTTTCCTACCACTGATGTTAGGCTCACTGGCCTGTAATTCCCTGGTTTTTCCCTACTATCCTTCTTGAATAATGGTACTACATTAGCGGTTCTCCAGTCCTCTGGCACATCCCCTGTGGCCAGAGAGGTCCTGAATATATGTGTTAGAGCCCCCGCAATCTCTTCCTTTGCCTCACACAGTAGCCTGGGATACATTTCCTCCGGGCCTGGGGATTTATCCATTTTTAGGCCAGCTAAAACCGCCAATACCTCCTCCCTCTCAATGTTAATATGTTCGAGCATATCACAGTCCCCCCGCCCTATTTCTATGTCTATATCGTCCTTCTCCATAGTGAAAACAGATGCAAAAAATTCATTTAGAACCCCTCCTACATCTTCCGGCTCCACACACAGATTGCCACTTTTGTCCCTAATGGGCCCTATTTTTTCCCTAGTTATCCTCTTACCCTTAATATACTTATAAAACATCTTAGGATTTTCCTTTATTTTGCTCGCTAGTGTTATTTCATGGCCCCTCCTTCATCTCCTAATTTCTTTTTTAAGTATCCCCCTGCACTTTTTGTACTCCTCTAGGGCTTCCTCCGTCTTTAGCCTTTTGTATCTACCAAAAGCCCTCCTTTTTTTCCTAATCCATTCTCGTATATCCCCTGACATCCAAGGTTCCCTGTGGTTTTTGGAACCACCCTTGACCTTTACGGGAACATGTTGCCATTGTATGATCTCAATCTCCCTTCTGAAAGCCTCCCATTGCTCCGATGCGGATTTTCCTACAAGTAGCTGATCCCAGTCCATTTTGGCCAGATCCTGCCTTATCCTATTAAAATCGGCCTTCCCCCAATTTAGAACCTTTATTTCCGGCCCATCCCTGTCCTTTTCCATGACCACCTTAAATCTTACCATATTATGGTCACTATCACCAAAGTGCTCACCTACTAGCACTTTTTCCACTTGGCCGGCCACATTCCCTAGAATTAGGTCTAGTACCGCCCCCTCTCTTGTAGGACTTTCTACATGCTGGCTCAAAAAGCTCTCCTGGATGCACTTTAAGAATTCTACACCCTCTGAGCCTTTCACACTCTGACTATCCCAGTTAATATTGGGGAAGTTGAAATCCCCCATTATTATTACCCTATTATTTGCACATTTCTCTGAGATTTGCCTACATATCTGTTCCTCTATCTCCCCCTGACTGTTTGGAGGCCTATAGTACACTCCCAGCAAAGTGCTTGCCCCCTTTTTGTTTTTAAGCTCCACCCATATGGCCTCATTAGAGGAACCTGCTAATATATCATCCCTCCTTACTGCAGTAATTGACTCCTTAATTAATATTGCGACACCCCCTCCTCTTATACCTCCCCCTCTGTCTCGCCTGAAGATTCTGTACCCCGGAATATTAAGCTGCCAGTCTTGCCCCTCCCTCAACCATGTCTCCATGATAGCAACAATATCATACTCCCATGTGTTTATCAACACCTTCAGTTCATCCACCTTATTTGCAAGACTCCTTGCATTAAAATAGATGCCATCCAGCCTTGCCCTTATATATTTGCCCTGTCTACCAAGCTGACTTGTTTTTTTCTCTATAATTGGCAGCACATCACCCCCTATTTCAGCTCCCCTCTGTATCCCATCCCCCTGCCAAGTTAGTTTAAACCCCCCCCAACAGTGCTAGCAAACCTCCCCGCAAGGATATTTGTCCCGCTCTGGTTCAGGTGCAACCCGTCCGACTTGTACAAGTCCCACCTTTCCCAGAAGCAGGCCCAGTGATCCAGGAAAGTAAAACCCTCCCCCCTACACCAACTCTTTAGCCACGCATTCATCTGCTCTATCCTCCCATTCCTATACTTACTAACACGTGGCACTGGGAGTAATCCAGAGATTACAACCTTCGAGGTCCTGCTCTTTAATCTGTTACCTAGCTCCCTAAATTCTTGATGCAGGACCTCATCCCCCTTCCTTCCTATGTCGTTTGTCCCAATGTGGACCACGACCTCTGCCTGCTCACCCTCTCCCTTAAGAATGAGGAAGTCTCGAGGAAGTTGTGCTCCCAAAATGGCTGCCGCTTTTATACCAGTGCAGTCCCCTTTAAAGAGCGCCCCCCCAGCCCGAGAGCGACTGTGGAACGTTCCAGGTAAGCAGTCCTTATTAGCAACAGGCGGAACGAAGGGGCGCACCACTGAATTTCCAGTCCGGGGCGCCAAAAAGGCATTGCACACTGAAATTATGTCATGATCTGCCTGCGCCCGCGAGCGGACGTTAAGATTTAGCGCCGGCGCTAAAACCCACTCAATATAGCAAGAGGCGCTGGGTTCACTGCGCCCGGGTGAAAATTGGCTAACGCCCCACTTCTCGGCCTCTTTAGGCGCTAATCGCTGGCGCAACCAACCGAATTTCTCCCCCTTTAACCCTTAAGGTAATTGGCTTTCTCCACCACAGCTATTCAACATGAGTTAATAGGAGGCACAGTCATTGAGAAAATATGTTACTGTAAATCACAACTATTATTATAGATGGCCAGTAGCTAAATAGCGCCATCTTTTGCTTCCCACATAGAATTGTCTTTTTCTGTGGCTTCAAAACTGTCATTTGCTTTATTTTTAAGATTGTCCCCAAGCCTGATTTCAAAACAATTGGCTTGTTGACTGCTTTTGATGGGCAAGGAACACCCTGTACTATTGTATCAATTGGGTTTTCTGTTTTCAGAGGGCTTGCGTCCAACTATCTTGCTCTGTTGGCAAAGTAGCTTCTGCCCGCAAGCGTTTGCTTTGTTGAGAAAGGGTGGAACCCCTTGTGTTCTGAGAAAATATGTTGTTCCTAAAAAAAAATGTACGGGTCATACATTTCAGGAAAACAAAATTATAACCAGGACAGAATTACCTCCTGCTACACATACCAGCTCTAATGTTCGACAAGGATGGCCAAACTGGAAAGCATTTAAAATACCTGGTTTTGTTAGGCGAGGGTATTAAGGGTTACGGAGCCAAGGCGGGTAGTTGGAGTTTCGATATAGATCCGCCATGATCTCATTGAATGGCGGAACAGGCTCGAGGAGCTGAATGGTCTCCTCCTGTTCCTACAGCCGAGACTTTCCTTACCGGGGCGGGTCCAGGGCAGGCGATGTCGGTGGCGGGTCCCGACCCCGCTGCTGGCTCCATCCCGCTCTGGAAAATGATTTTATGTTGATGGGGCTTGTTAAGCCTGCCCAGCGCATTTCCCGAACAATTAGAGGAAGCGGGTCTCGTGACATCATTTGATGACGCGTCATCAGCCCGTTTCCTTAAAGGGACCATGGCCAACTTCCTTTTAACATTTGTGCTGTCAGTGTTCTACAGCATTGAAGTGCTGCAAACACTGAAAATGACTGCACACAGGTGCAGGGCTGCACCCAGGCTCTCCAATGAAGAGACCTCCCAGGTTGCACATTGCACAGGAGGGCACAAGCAGGGATGTCGTCAGGAGGACCTGGGTGCAGTGGCGCAAACCTTTCAATGATCTCAGTAGATCATGAAACATTCGTACAAAGCCACATTCAACCACATCCTGCTGTGCCTCTCATCACATCCCCATCACTCTGCCTTCCCTACCCTACTCCTGCACATCCTCACTCACACCAACTTACCTTGCACCTCCACCCATCCCTCTTTATCTATATTATCACTTCCCCATCTCACTAGCCACCGCTCACACTCACCCTCATCCTAGTGCAATCATACCAACTAATAACACACAAGAGTAGCCACTTGGGTGTTTTAGCCAATGTTCATGTAAAGTTTCTGTTAATGTGCAGTCAAATATTGAAACCTTTATTTTCAGCACTTTGTGTACTTGGACTGATTTGTGTGCACCTTTCGAAGTGACTTAGTGAGTTGCAGTGAATGATGAGACATAACGGTACCCCCAGCAATGCTGATGAGTGTGAAAGGAATGGCTTGGACATTGTAGGGATGCTTTATGGTGTTGGTGTGGGGTGGTGCCAACCTGGCGCATCATGTGGCTGCCAGGGTGTACAGCGTCAATTGAAGTAAATGTGGCCATAGTAAGGCCATCCCTGGCCTCCCGGACAGCAATGTGGTCGGGTGCTGATGCCCTCTGTCCTGTGCAGCATCAGGTGATTGCGGAGAAGGTTGGTGTTGTTGTTGGCGCTGCTGGTATGCCTGGTGCTGCTGGTGTTGGGGCTGATCGTGGTCGGATTGTGAGGGCAAAGGTGAGACAGCATAAAGGGCATTCATGTTGATGGAATAGATGGCAGATGAAGTAGAGATAAGGGAAGCATTCTGTCAATGGTGAGAGAGTTCTTCCAGTGAGGTAAGAGCGGATGGCGAGTGGGAAGTGGAAAGCCTGCAGAATCTGTGCTGGAAATGGATTGATTGTTTTTGATACCAAGGAAACGTGTTTGTTTGGTGCATAATAACCTGTGATGTGTGCTGCTGATGATGTGGGATACAACAGTTTCAGATGAGAACATTTTAATTGTCAGGGCAGCTAAAGATAGTATTGCTCAATGATATGCACAGCCAATACAATCCTTTCACACCAGTAATTCTCACATAGAAACCAACATGAGTATATTCAAGGCTGAGATCAATAGATTTTTGGACTCTAAGGGAATCAAGGTAATGGGGATTGGGTGGGAAAGTGGGGTCAAAGATCAGCCATGATCTTATGGAATGGCGAAGTAGGCTCGAGGGCCCATGTGGCCTACTCCTGCTCCTATTTCTTAGGACCCAACTGAAGTCCAAGGAGGAGGGGCCTCCAAGAACTTTGGTGGCGTGGAGGGACATCTGCTTAAGGCCCCAGAAATGCAGACAGAAACTGTCTGGCCCTGGGTGTGGGTAAAGTGGCCAACTCTGGTTGGGCATATTCCTGGAGGTTTCATCACATGACCTCCCGCCTCCGACAGCCCCGCTCCTACCATTGGTCACCAGACATGTCCATCCTCGCAGCGCACCACCTTCCCACGGCCAATTGGCAAGCGACAGATTCTTCATTACCTGATTGGATGATTCTTAACTGTTAGTCTTCCCCCCTCCATCGCCAATATTTTTATCTAAAACAAAAGAATTGAAAGAAATGGAGGGAAATAAACACAATTATTTTTAATGCCCTTTTATTTTTCTCCAGGATTCGTCCAGGAGGATGAATCCTGGAAGATGGCAACCCTACGTGTGGGGGAGGGGAAGATTCTGGATTCCTCTCCAAGAAAGCAACTGATCATGGCTTTGTTTTGAGGTCAAGGTTAAAAGTGATTATTTTTAACAACATTTACCCCCGCCCCCCTCCCCACAGAATCTTTGGGATTTCAGGCCCACACACCTCACCTGCACCAACAGATGGGCTCCAATTCCATCAGCTTTGGCAAGGGTCCCGAGTGAGGGCAGAGGAGCGGCTACTCCCAATTTAGATACCCTCCACTCGGCCCCAATCCCTCCATGTCACTGGCCTTGTTTGGAGGCCTTCTGAAGCTCTTGCCCAATCAAGGCCTCAAGGAATCTCCCTCACAAGTGTGGGACCCAATATATCTGGGTCTCTGCAGCATTTGCAGCCATTCTGGTGGAGCCCCACCCCCACAGTGGGTTTCCACCAGAATGGCCAAGTCACAGGAGCACAACGTCAAAAAATTTGCCCTTTTGTTTACCTTGGCAATTGCTCCTAGTCCCGTTCACCCATCACCCCTGTGCTCGCTGACCTACATCGCCTCCCAGTTAAGCAACACCTCGATTTTAAAATTCTCATCCGTGTTTTCAAATCGCTCCATGGCCTCGCCCCTCCCTATCTCTGTCATCTCCTCCAGCCCTACAACCCTCCGAGATCGCTGCGCTCCTCCAATTCTGGCCTTTTGCGCATCCCCGATTTTAATCACTCCACCATTGGTGGCCGTGCCTTCAGCTGCCAAGGTCCCAAGGTTTGGAATTCCCTCCCTAAATCTCTCTGCCTCTCTTTCCTCCTTTAAGACGCTCCTTACAATCTACCTCTTTGAGCAAGTATTTGGTCATCTACCCTAATATCTGCCCATGTGGCTCAGTGTCAAATTTTGTTTAATAACACTCCTGTGAAGCGTCTTGGGATGTTTTACTACTTTAAAGCCGCTATATAAATACAAGCTGTTGTTATAGCACTATTTATGTTCAATCAATTAGCCTGCCAAATCTTTTATTCCTGCTGTACACTGTTAATGGCAGGAATAACGTATGAGGAGAGATTAGGTCGATTAGGCTTATATTTGCTAGAGTTTAGAAGAATGAGAGGGGATCTCATTGAAACTTATAAAATTCTAACAGGACTCGACAGACTAGATGCAGGAAGAATGTTCCCGATGGTGGGAGAGTCCAGAACCAGGGGTCACAGTCTAAGGATAAGGGGTAAGCCATTTAGGACTGAGATGAGGAGGAATTTCTTCACCCAGAGAGTGGTGAACCTGTGGAATTCTCTACCACAGAAGGCAGTTGAGGCCAATTCATTAAAAATATTCAAGAAGGAGTTAGATATTTCTTAAGGCTAAAGGGATCAAGGGATATGGGGAGAAGGCAGGGACAGGGTACTGAATTTGGATGATCAACCATGATCTCATTAAATGGCAGAACAGGCTCGAGGGGCCGAATGGCCTACTCCTGCTCCTATCTTCTATGTTTCTATGTTGAGCAATGAGGTCTTCACAATATAACTGTATTACTAATTTTAACACCAGTACACATTATCATACATTTTTCATGACTAAATGCCATTTGCAACTTATCCGTAGAACTCTCTGAATCTCTTTGTAACATTTTATTCCCCATACAGCTATTTCCCCACCTCAAGTTTAGACATTCTAGGTAAATACTTTTATCAAAGCCATTAACAAATATCAGAGCCATTATGCTCCCAGGACCAACTCCTGGGGATTCTACTGCCAACCTGTCCAATTGCAACTGTTACTGTTGACAGCCGTGCTGTCGCCCGTTATCTACCCAATCAATAAGCCGGTTTATAATTTATTTTGGTTTCCATTAGGTGTCTTCTTATCCATAAATCTCATGTGAGTGACCTTTCAAATATTTTTTTTCAAAGGCAAGACATATAAGAATGTATTCTCCAGTGTAAGCACAGAATGAGTATTAATCCAATGCGTTTCCCATCAACCAGAACAAAAGAGATCTAACTCTGCCAATTCTCACATAATCGGCCTAAATTGAGACATTTACTGGTTGCTCAGGCATATAATACACCACCTGTTAGAAATTGCTGATTCTAGGGTAGGATATAAAGTGGTGCTGCAGTAAAGTCCTGCACAATGGCCCAGAACTTGGTGTCGGGGGCTTGCCGCGCGTGCAAGCCCCCGATGTGCACTCACCCTGCGCGCCGACATCTGAAACCTGGCCCGCAGTGGATTTCCTTTCAGTGGCCAGGTTCTGATGTCGGCGCGCTGTGCTAACCTGACCCAGCGGCGTAATTAGTGCGATGTGCCGGCTGGGATCAGGTGAGCACTGTTCAGCCAATCAGGGGAGGGGAAACTTCATTCATAAGTTTGAGAGTAAGAACTGTCAAACTCATGAGAAGTACTGCACCCCAAAACACTACTTCAACTTTAAATAAAATTTTTAAAAACATCCCAATCGTTAAATTAAGTATAAATAAGTTTAAAAAAATAATTTAAACAATAATTTTTTTTTTTGAAAAAAATAAATAAATATTAATATTAATATATATATATAAATCGGTACATCTGTCATTCTGTCTGTCATTCTGTCTGTCATTCTGCCTATCTGTCTGTCATCGCCTGTGCGTCTGGCGGGCTATGCGCTCGAACGTTACAGGGCGTACCTACGCGCGCGTTACCTCCAAAGAAAGCTTAGCTTCCGAGACGGTTTTAAGCGTATTTACGTTTCGGCCGGGCTAAAATCGCGCCCGCGGTATCCCAAAAACCTTCAACATTCCGCTCATTAGCATCTCATTATCCGCTCATTAGCGACAGAGTGACCTCGAGGTCGACCAATCGTACGGTGGCTTGCTGCCGCGTGCGGCCGGGCCAATCGGTGCGTATGTGGGCGGGCCTTATCGTTCTGAACCGAGGTGAGTCGCCGCCATCTTGATTCCAAACTTTTCCTTTCGTTTTCCCGCTTTCTGCGTCTTTAAAAAAAACGTTGCTTTTAAAACACATATTGTTTTTTAAAAAAATGATTTAGAAACGAATTAACTTATCTAATCTCATTAATTTTCCTACCTTTCCCCGTTTTTCCAGGTAGGCCTCGAAGCCTCGGCTTCTCCTCCGCACCCACGCCCGAGCTAGGCACCTCCCGGCCCCACTCAAAGGCTGCAGGGGCCGGTCTCAGCCCAGCGCCGCTACCTTACTAAAGGGTGCGCGCGCAGCAGGAGCTGAGACGCGGCGTCTCTCTCTGGCTCGGCCGGGGGGCGGGGCTTGCTGAGCGTCAACGGTTACCCTGGCAACTGGGCCCGCCGGCCGTCTCGCACAGCTGCAATCGGCGGTCTTCACCTCGGGGGGGGGGGCGTGACCCTCAGGTGCACGCGCAGCAGGAGCTGAGACGCGGCGTCTCTCTCTGGCTCGGCCGGGGGGCGGGGCTTGCTGAGCGTCAACAGTTACCCTGGCAACCGGGCCCGCTGGCCGTCTCGCACAGCCGCAATCGGCGGTCTTCACCTCGGGGGGGGGGGCGCGACCCTCGGGGGGGGGCGCGACCCTCGGGGGGGCCGCGACCCTCGGGGGGGGCCGCGACCCTCGGGGGGGCCGCGGCCCTCGGGGGGGCCCCCCGCCCTCCCTCCCCCCCTCCCCTCCCCCTCCCCGCCCCCCCTTCCCCCCTTCCCCCCCCGCCCTCCCTTCCCCCCTCCCTCCCCCCCCCTTCCCCGCCCTCCCCTCCCCCCCCACCCTCCCCTTCCCTCCCCCCCGCCCTCCCCTCCCCACCTCCCCTCCCTCCCTCCCCCCTCCCCTCCCCTCCCCCTCCCCTCCCCCTCCCTCTCTTCCCCCCAGTCGCTCGCTCTCTTCCCCCCAGTCGCTCTCTCTCTCTCTCTTCCAACAACAACATGCCCTCGAAAAAGCCTCGGCACCGCCGGGCACTTCAGCTAGTCTTATTATATATATAAAAGGATACTTCTGTCTGTCATTCCGTCTGTCTGTCTGTCTTTCTGTCTGTCTGTCTTGAATTAACTCGAAAGTTATAGAGCGTACCTACACGTGCATTACGTCGAAAGAAAGCTGACGATTCCAGAACCGTCCTAAGCATATTTGCGTTTCGGCCAGACAAAAATTGCGCCCGCGGTGTCCAAAAAACCTTCAACATTCCGCTCATTATCCGCTCATTAGCATCGAGTTACGTCGAGGTCGACCAATCGTACGGCGGGTTCCTGGCGCATGCGGCCGGGCTCTCCTACGGTCGAGTGATGGGACGATTGACCAATCCTACGCTTCGGTGACCTGACGGTCCACCAATCGGTGCCTGTGTGGGCGGGCCTTATCGTTCTGAACCGAGGTGAGTCGCCGCCATCTTGATTCCAAACTTTTCATTTCTTTTTCCCGCTTTCTGCGTCTTTAAAAAAAAGTTCCTTTTAAAACAGAAATTCTTTTAAAAAAAAGTTAATTACTTTCAGAAATTGTTTTAAAAAAAAGTTAATTACTTTCTAAATCTTTTATCTAATCTCATTAATTTTCCTACCTTTCCCCGTTTTTGCAGGTAGTCCTCTAAGCCTGGGCGTCTGTTGCCAACCATGCTGGACCCTAGGCAACTGTTTTGTGGCAAGCTCCTCCCACCCCTCACCCCCCCCTTCGGTCTCCCCCATCACGTGATGGTTGACCAATCCTATGGCGTGTGTGGGCGGGGCCTGATGCTTAATAAGACAGAATAAATAAAAGTTACTTTAGTCTTCGCGAGCACTGGAGTGACTGCAGCAACTATTGCAACGTAAGTGAAGAGATAGAGAATAAATAATTCCGTTTTTATATCTTCTAACTTTATATCTTCTTTCCTTAAAAACTTTCGGCTTTTGTATATCTTCTAACTTTATATCTTCTTTCCTTAAAAAACTTTCGGTTTTCAAAAGGCGAAAGTTTTTTAAGGAAAGAAGATATAAAGTTAGAAGATATACAAAAAACGAAAGTTTTTCACGAAAGAAGATATAAAGTTAGAAAATATACAAAAGCCAAAAGTTTTTAAGGAAAGAACATATAAAGTTAGAAGATTTCCGATTTTGTACTTTGCAGCTACTTTTTTTTAAAGTAAAGAAATTTTGCAGTTTTTATTAAGAAAATTTTTTTTTCCGTTCTTCCAACCGACATGAGAAAATGGCCGTCGGCTTCTTCACGCACCTTCAAGGCTGGCCGCACCCGCCCTGAAGGCTGGCAGACAGCTTTTTTTCCTTACTGCCCCCGCCCCCTATCCCCTCTCCTCGGTCCCCCCCCCCTCTCAAGGGTTAACCCGGCAACCGGCTCTGGAGATCGGGAAGGGAGGAGGGTTACCCCGGCAACTGGGCCCGGCCATCTTTCATCCTGGCAGCAGTTCAATGCAGCGACACCACAGCGCCATATTTGATCCAGGCAGCACGACAATTTCCTTGTGACGCCATCTTTGATCATGGCGGAACTTCAATGTGGGCCCGAACAGCGCCATCTTTAGTCTGGGCTGCCCGGTTTCTTCCTCCTTCCCTCTCTCCTTCCCCCTCCCTCCCTCTCTCCCTCCCCCTCCCTCCCCCTCTCTCCCCTCCCTCTCCCTCCCCCCTCTCTCCCTGCCCCCCGCCCTCTTCCCTGCCCCCTCTCTCCCCCTCCCCTCCCCTTCCTCCTTCCCCCCTCCCCTTTCCCCCCTCCCCTTTCCCCCCCTCCCCTCCCCTTCCCCCCTTCTCCCCCTCCCTTTCCCCCCCTCTCCCCTCTCCCCCTTCTCCCCCCTCCCTTTCCCCCCCTTCTCCCCCCTCCCTTTCCCCCCCTTCTCCCCCTCCCTTTCCCCCCCTCCCCCCTCCCTTTCCCCCCTCCCCCCTCCCTTCCCCCCCTCCCCTTCCCTTTCCCCCCCTCCCCCCTCCCTTTCCCCCCTCCCTTTCACCCCCCTCCCTCTCCCCCTCCCTTCCCCCCTCCTCTCCCCCCACCTCCCTCTCCCCCTCCCTCTCCCCCCTCCCCTCCCTTTCCCCCCCTCCTCCCCCCTTTCCCCCCTTCCCCCTCCACCCCTCCCCCTCCCTTTCCCCCCTCCCCCCTCCCTTTCCCCCCTCCCCCCTCCCTTTCCCCCTCCCTTTCCCCCTCCCTTTCCCCCCTCCCCCCTCCCTTTCCCCCTCCCCCCTCCCTTTCCCCCCTCTCTTTCCCCCCTCCCTTTCCCCCCTCCCCCCTCCCTTTCCCCCCATCCCCCCTCCCTTTCCCCCCCTCCCTTTCCCCCCCTTTCCCCCTTCCCCCCTTTCCCCCCACCTTCCCCCAGTCGCGCTCTCTCTCTTCCCCCCAGCCGCGCTCTCTCTTCCCCCCAGTCGCACTCTCTCTCTCTCTCTCTCTCTTCCAACAACAACATGCCCTTGAAAAAGCCTCGGCACCGCCGGGCACTCCAGCTAGTCTATATATATAAAAGGATACTTCTGTCTGTCATTCCGTCTGTCTGTCTGTCTGTCTCTCTGTCTGTCTTGAATTAACTCGAAAGTTATAGAGCGTACCTACATGTGCATTACGTCGAAAGAAAGTTGACGATTCCAGAACCGTCCTAAGCGTATTTACGTTTCGGCCGGACAAAAATTATGCCCGCGGTATCCAAAAAATGTTCAACATTCCACTCATTATACACTCATTAGCATCGAGTGACGTCGAGGTCGACCAATCGTACGGCGGGTTCCTGGCGCATGCGGCCGGGCCCTCCTACGGTCGAGTGACGGGACGATTGACCAATCCTACGCTTCGGTGACCTGGCGGTCCACCAATCGGTGCCTGTGTGGGCGGGCCTTATCGTTCTGAACCAAGATGAGTCGCCGCCATCTTGATTCCAAACTTTTCATTTCTTTTTCCCGCTTTCTGCGTGTTTCTTTTCAAATCTACATTTCCAGCAAAAAAAAAAGTTGCTTTTAAAAGACAAATTGTTTTTTTAAAAAGTTAATTAATTTGTAAATCTTTTGTCTAACCTCTATAATTTTCCTACCTTTCACCGTTTTTCCAGGCCTCAAAGCCTGGGCGTCTGTTGACCAGCCACGCCCGAGCTAGGTGCCTCCCGTCGCGATCTTTGTGAAGGCTGGAGGGGGCGGGCCTGAGCCGAGCGTCGCCACCGCCGCCATCTTAGTAAAGGCGGGCGGGGTGGGAGTCAGCGTCCGCGTCATCTTCTGCCCGGAGCGCAACTTGAGTCTGGCCGGGCCTCATGCGGTAGGTTGCGCGGCGGCGTCTCTCTGGTCTTGAAGCCGGCTCGGGCGGGGACATCGGGAGATCGCGGGGGCAGGACATCGGCAGATCCGGGGGCGGGACATCGAGGGATGGGAGATCGGAGGGTGGGAGATCGGGGGGCGGCACATCGGGAGATCGCGGGGCGGGACATCGTGAGATCAGGGGCGGGACATCGGGGATCGGGAGATCGCAGGGCGGGACATCGGGAGATCGGGGGGCGGGACATCAGGAGATCGGGGATCGGGGGGCGGGGCTCGGGGACTCCCCCTCTCCCCCTCCTCTCCCCCCTCCCCCCTCCCCTTCCTCCCCCTCCCCTTCCTCCACCCCTTCCCCTTCCTCCCCCTCCCCTTCCTCCCCTTCCTCCTTCCTCCGCCCCTCCCCCTCCCCTTCCTCCCCCTCCCCTCCCCTTCCTCCCCCCTCCCCCTCCCCTTCCTCCCCCCCTCCCCTCCCCCTCTCCCCCTTCCTCCCCCTCTCACCCCCTCCCCCTCTTCCTCCCCCCTCCCCCTCCACCCCCCTTCCCCCTCCCCCTCCCTCCCCCTTCCTCCCTCCTCCCCTCCCCCTCCTCCCCCCTCCCCCTCCCCCCTCCTCCCCTCCCCTCCCACCTCCCATCCCCCCTCCCCCCCTCCCATCCCCCCTCCCCCCTCCCTTCCCCCTCCCCCTTCCCCCTCCCCCCCTTCCCCCAGTCGCTGTCTCTCTTCCCCCCAGTCGCTGTCTCTCTTCCCCCAGTCGCGCTCTCTCTTCCCCCCCAGTCGCGCGCTCTCTCTCTCTCTCTTCCAACAACAACATGCCCTCGAAAAAGCCTCGGCACCGCCGGGCACTCTAGCTAGTTTTTACTAAAAAGGGTCTAAAACTAAACTTACCTTATTGTAGATTCTTTAAAATAATAAACCTGTGGAAAAAAAAATTCTAAATTGCACTAAAACACCACTTACCTGTAAAAATAAATACTTACGTGTGCTTTTTACAAGCGTAAAGGCCAGAGGCCTTTACACATGCGCAAATCCCCCAAAACAGAGGAAATCCAAGATGCACGCGCTGCCCCCTACAGCGCACGTGCTAGCCTCTTCAACTCTTGGGTGAGAGGAGAGGAAATGCCGGTTTTCAGCGCATGCGCTGTGCATGCTGAAAACCGGCATTTCCTCCGGCCAGACGCGTGAGTACCCCTTCTGTACTCACGCGTTTGGGGAGGAATTACTGCCCCAATATAGTTCCTCCACCAACCCCCCACAACCCCCACCACCTCACATTATCTTTTGTTCTTGATACCGCTCATCACAGGCCTAGGAATTCTGCAGAAGGACACACTTTGCACCAGCAACATAGACCTGGACATTACCTTTAGTCACATCCATAAAGGGGTTCACTCCCAAACAATTCTTCCATTGTAATATAGCTTCATGGTGCATGTCCATGTGATCATACCCATATTTGCTATGGAATGGGATCGGGGGCGGGGGGAATCCAAATCTAGGGGCCATAAATATAGGATAGCCACTAATAAATCCAATAGAGAATTCAGGTGAAACTTCTTTACCCAGAGAGTGGTGAGAATGTGGAACTCACTACCACATGGAGTGATTCAGGTGAATAGCAGAGATGCATTTAAGAGGAAGCTAGATCAAGGTGTGGGAGAAAGGAATGGAAGGATATGCTGATGTGGTTAGATGAAGAGGGGTGGGAGGAGGCTTGTGTGGAGCATAAGCACCGGCATGGACCAGTTGGGCCGAATGGCCTGTTTCTGTGCTGTAAATTCTATGTAATGTAATTCTATGTAACATGTAGTATGTCTGTTAGATTTAATTTCTCAACTCTTCTCTGTATAACCAGACAGGATCTGCAAGGCTGTGGACATGGTGAAGTTAATAGGTGGGTCATCTTGTGACCCAGTTCAAGGAAGTCAAGGGCTATCTCACTCCCGAGAAGCTCCCACTAATGCACAGTACTCAGCCATCTCAGTCATGGGGCAACAACAACAACTTGCATTTATGCAGTGCTTTAATGTAGTTTATGAAGTATTTCTGGGGAATAGGCGATGCAGACACTTCAACTTTTCACCTCCATGACCTTGGTTTAAACAACTACAACAACTTGCATTTATATAGGGACTTTAATGTAGTAAAACGTCCCAATGGTGGTTCACAGGAGCGTTGTAAAACAAAATTTGACACCGAGCCACATAAGGAGTTATTCGGACAGGTGACCAAAAGCTTGATCAATGAGGTAGGTTTTAAGGAGTGTCTTAAAGGAGGAGAGAGAGGTAGAGAGGCAGAGAAGTTTAGGGAGGGAATTCCAGAGCTTCTTTTGGCAATTATTTTAAATCTATGACTTTTGGAAATGTAGCTACTGTTTCAATAATTTCATCTTGGTTACACAGTATAACGTGCACCGTCTGAGCAAAAGCAAATTCTTATGTATAGTCTTCAGGAAGCTCTATGGGATTACCTTGGTAATGTTACAAGGTGTATGACAGAACAAAGGTGCCTGACAAGCATAACCTTTAAGAACATAAGATGAGGACTAAGGGTATACCACTCAGGTCACACAATTATCCGGGTACTTTTCATGAAGTCATCGAACCAAACTTTTATTTTCCTATAACTTCACATTCCCGCAACAGCAGAGTTACGGAGATAGACATATATTTGAGCTACAGGGGAGTCAGGGTTATGGGGAGCAGGTGGGAAAGTGCCGTTCAGGCCAAGATCAGATCAGCTATGCTCTTATTGAATGGCGGCATCATCTGCAAACCTTTAAACATAGAAAAGTTATTCAGATATACAGTATCAAATGAACATTTGACTTAACCAGTACCAGTTTTGTTGATCTAGATATCCCCACCCAAGACCAAATCCATTTCTACCCAGACTCACTAAGGCCATATAATTACATTTCCTTTTATAGGTGAAGTATGTAATTCAGTGGGCTTTGCAAGTCCTTATTATTCCTCTGCCCCAAATACAGTGTTTCATTATCATTTCCCACAGACTTTCATAAAATGTGTTATTTATTTTAGAATGAAACAGATAGCTGGTTCAAACGAAACCCAAGTTTGTTATTGTTCCAAACCCTAATTTCTTCTTTTTTCTGTCTTAAACTTGAGAAAATATGGGATCTTAGCCTATCCCATACGCTAAACTAGAATCAGACTTTCAAGTGTGCACTTGACAAGTTTTTGTGGAGTTATATTGATGCGTTTGATCCCGTCCTGGAATATTGTTGCTAGACGTTTTAAGCCTAGGTTGATGTGGGGGGGGTGGTTAGGCAAGAAAAGGTCACTTTAAAGATCGGACTAAGTTTAGCAGAAAGAAATGTTAGTGCTGGGAGGAAACTGTTGACATAGCAATTAAGATTAATTACAAACAGAGATGTCTTTCAGAACTGAGTCTTTGCAGTTTTATGGCAAACATGTTTTATTTCCCAAAATGATGGTGAGGTTTTAGAAACCTTTTTTTTCACAATTATTTGAACTTTGGATGAGACAGTACTCAAATATGTTGTGAATTAAAGGTCAGAATTTGGGTGAAACAGATGTTTTCATTTAAGAAAAGTACTGTATTATACAAGTAACCGTGGCATCAGGATTTTGAGAAAAAGTGTTCTAATACTTTTATATAGACATTTTTTTTCCCAAATGGTCCTGAAAACAGGCCTTTGTGATGTATGGAATATTATTACAATACTTTGAGCTTCATTTAGTTGTGAGGAGAGACAAAAGAGAAATGCAGTTCTTATCAAGAATGGAACTTTTTAAACTGACCATAACAGTGACCAGGGAAAAACTTGTAGTAATTCGAGGTCGACATTAAGAAAGTTCCACTGCATTAACTTTAAATCCTGTAAATAGCCACTGTCTTTATTGATATTTATATATACTACAATAGGATGACTTGCAGTTGCATAAAGTATAGGCCAAACATTCCCCCATTTTGCAAATTTGTTTAATTCTTACTCCCCTCTCCTTTATCTCCCTAAGCAACCACTATAATCAGCCAGCGGGATTCGAGAGAGTGCCACTGTGATTCACCCTTTAATTTCCCCCACCCCCCACTTCCACATGGGAAATTGGTTTCACCCACGGCATTCCCATTATGGCATGGGTGAGATCGGGCATTCGTCACATGGTGAATTGTACAACACCAAGCCTGCCAATTTACTAAATGAAAAATAAACCACTCTAAAACAAAAACAAACTCTGTTATAAGTTTTTATGGTGGTTGAAAAAATGTCATTATAAGAAGAATTATATTTCCGCTGGTTGGGGAGTCTAGGACTAGGGAGCATAGTCTAAAAATTAGAGCCAGGCCTTTCAGGAGTGAAATTAGGAAACACTTCTACACACAAAGGACGGTAGAAGTTTGGAACTCTCTTCTGCAAATGGCAATTGATGCTAGATCAATTGTTAATTTTAAATCTGAGATTGATAGCTTCCTGTTAACCAAAGGTATTAAGGGATATGGGGCAAAGGCGGGTACATGGAGTTAGGTCACAAATCAGCCATGATCTCACTGAATGGCAGAACAGGCTCGAGGAGCTAAATGGCCGACTCCTGTTCCTAAAGAAGAAAAAGAGAAAGAAGGACTTGCATTTATATAGCGCCTTTCATGACCTCAGGACGTCCCAACGTGCTTTACAGCCAATGGAGTTGTTTTGAAGTGTAGTCGCTGCTGTAATGTAAAAAATAATGAAGGTATTAACTCATGTGGGAACACATTTAAACTAATGCCAACTGCCAGCTGGTACCTAACCCAAGTGACGATTCTTCTACATATATGAAGTCTTGGCAGGCAATGATAGCATGGGAGGCATCATGATTCTGTTTCTAGCTGACGTCCACAAATCCAGACTGGTGACTGGGGAGCAATCAGATTTGGAACAGTGGCTGATTTCCCCCCCCCCCGAACCCCCGCTCACCCCTGCCCCCGCTAACTCCGGGGCACTGTGAGAAATTGTTGCACTTTAATTGCCCTCAGGATACGACCTTCTAACTCAGTACTGGAGCACCAGATTAATAACCTGTTTGAGCCCAGCCTAGGCACAGTATGAACTCAAGAATCCCTGCCTTCCATTTATCAGAAGAACACACCAACATTTTAATGGCCATCACAGTTAGCTATTTAACCTTTAACAATACGAACACATGTTCCTTTTAGTTTCAAATACCCTTCGCTAAGATATTGGATTATTATATAATTCAGGTACATCCACTAGTCGATCCCAAAAATGCCTTGTCTATATTGATGATTGCAGGGAACAATAACTTTCTTCCTCCAAAATAAAAAGTTGTTAAGGACTTGTTACCATACTACAAATACAAACTCTTCTTCAAAGCATATATTATTAATTAATGCTATTCATACAGTGAAAGGAAAGGGGAAAAATGCATGGGAATGAGGCAATTAAAGTTTACAACCTGTAGGAAGATGTCAAACCCAAATTGGTTTCAAAAGGGAAGTAAAAAACTTTTTTTTTAAACTTATAAATAGTTCAATTGTTTAGTCTCCAAGCTCAAAAGTAAACTAGCCATGACAAAAGAAGACAGTATTCGGATGAAGGGGCTAACAGCCAGCTGTTGTACATCACTATTAAACGTTTACTGCCAAAAGCTAGAGAGCCAATATTGAAAGTGTCAAACACCGAGATTTATATCCCCACAAAAAAATGGAGAAGCAGGCAATAGCCGTTGGGGATGATGCAGGGCAGCTCAGAGGAACCGACATCAAACACCGCCAGCTCGCTCCTACACATTCTCCCAATGAGCCCGTGGTACCGAGCTCCAAACCCAACATAGCTTCTTGGTCTTAGAATTCATAGATAGAATCATAGCAACTTACAGCACAGAAGGAGGCCATTCGGTCCATCGTGCCTGTGCTGGCTCTTTGAAAGAGCAGTCATGCTTAGTCCCACATCCCCGCTTTTTGTCCATAACCCTGTAAGTTCCTCATCCTCAAGAACTGACCATCACAAGTTAGAACTGTGTTGTGGTATGCAACAATGAAAACTGGTACGGGCGTATTGGCCTTGGACAAGGTGCGGAGGAGATTTATTAGCATGGTACCAGGGATGAGGAACTGGAGAAGCTGCGATTGATCTCCACAAAGCAGAGAAAGTTGAGGGGAGATTTAATAGAGGTGTTCAAAATTACAGAGGGTTTTGAGCAAATAAGGGGAAACTCTTTCAACAGTGTCTGGGTCAAAGTCCTGGAACTCCCTCCCTAACAGCACTGTAGGAGTACCTTCACTTCATGGACTGCAGCAGTTCAAGAAGGCAGCTCACCACCATCTTCTCATGGGCAATTGGGGATGGGCAATAAATGCTGGCCTTGCCAGCAATGCCCACATCCCGAGAATGAATAAAAAGAAAATACCAGCATCCACTCTTACATCAGATCTTTTATGGGCCAAAAAGTGGGAACGCCCAGGACAGGGAGTCCTACCCAGCCCTGTCCCTATGAATTGGCTGGCCTTCTAAGGTTGCAGAGGCTCCACCCACCCGGGCATAGTCTCAGGATAACAGGTCGGCCATTGTAGACCGAGATGAAGGGAAATTTCTTCACTCAGAAGGCTGTGAATCTTTGGAATTCTCTACCCCAAAGAGCTGTGGAGGCTCAGACGTTGAGAATTTTCAAGGCTAAGATCGATAGATTTTTGAACTATAAAGGAATTGAGGAATATGGGGATCAAGTGGGAAAGTGGAGTCGAGGTTGAAGATCAGCCATGATCTTATTAAATGGTGGAGCAGGCTTGAAGGGCCATATGACCTACTTCTGCTCCTATTTCTTATGTTCTTATGTTCTTATGTGGTAGACATAGAGAAAATGTTTCCACTTGTGGGGTGGAGTCCAAAAACAGGGGCCTTAAATATAGGATAGTCACTAATAAATCCAATAAGGAACTCAGGAGAAACTTCTTTACCCAAAGAGTGGTTAGAAAGTGGAACTCGCAACAACAAGGAATAGTTGACGCGAATACTATAGATGCATTTAATTAGAAGCTAGATAAACACATGAGGGAGAAAAGAATAGAAGGTTATGCAGATAGAGTGAGATGAAATGGGGTGAGAGGAGGCTGAAGTGAAGCATAAACACTGGCATTGACCAGTTCGGATGAATGCCCTGTTTCTGTGATGTACATTCTATGGCCGGAATTTTCACCTTCGCATCGGGTTGGGTGCGTGCGGGCGGGGTAGTGGGTCCGAAACACAATGTTTTCAGCAACGAGCTGCTCAGAGCAACTTTCACTTAATGGCCCCAGTTGAAAGAGTCATGCGTGGTTCCCGGACATATTAAATGGTGTGGGTCTGATGAGGTTATTAATGACTCGTTCCCAGCGCCTATTTTCAAAGCAGCCTTGTACTGAACTCACTTGAAGGTTTCCAGAAGAGGGTAGAAGGTGTGAAAGAAAAGCCACAGGAGAGATAAAACTTTTGAAACATGGAGCCAAAGGCAGAGGGCTGCACCCTGGTCCTCATATTCTTCGCTGGATGCTCTTGTGGAGGCTGTCAGAGCACGCAGGGAGGTCCTCTTCCCTGCTAACAGGCTAAGGAGACCACCACAAACAAAGAGAGTCTGGCTGGATATAGCTGAGGAGGTCAGCAGCAGGGATGTGTTCAGGAGGACCTGGATCCAGCGCAGGAAACACTTCAATGATTTCATGAGGTCAGGAAAGATGAGTGCAATACCACACTCACCCTCATCCTGAAGTGCCTGTCAACACATCCCCATCACACTGCCTTCCCAAGGCTATTCCTGCACATCATTCCTCACACCAACATACCTTGCACAGCCACCCATCCCTCTCTCTCTATGTACATACTCACATCCCCATCTGACTAACCACCCCTCACACTCACCCTCATCCTAATGCAATCATAGCAAGTAACGCCACAGAAGGAGGCCATTTGGCATTGGCTCCCCACTCCCTCATGGTCACCCTCTACAGATGTAGCCCATCCATTCCTTACACTCATTCCATCACTCTCACTCAACCTTCTCTTCTTTCCCTCCTTGCAGCAGAAGAGAGCCCAGAACAACAGGGAGAGGGAGAGAACCGGCGGTGGCCCTCCAGTAATTGCACATCTCACAGCAGCAGAGGAGGCGGCTCTGGAAATTTCAGGAGCTTAAGAGACGCTGAAAGTGGGAGACGGAGAGGGGCACACCCCAGCAACCTGGTGACAGAATCACATCTCATGAAGTCACATGGCATACAACAGCCAGCCAAATGGTGACTCATGTCAGCAGCCAGGGAAATGTCATCATGTGCATAATGGTAACGTTACACATTCTTATTATAACACTTCTAATTCATCTCTTTGCTCTCTCACAGGTCCATCAACTGACCGCCCCCCCCCCGCCACCCACACAGTCCAGCCAGAGGAGGAAGATGACTTCTCAGAGGAACCTTCAGCCTCTGAGGGTGCAGCATCACCAGACCCAGGCGCAGCACCAGCACAGATATGCACACCTCGGTGGGTCCTGTGCACCGTAGAGTAGAATTGTCACCTGGTGTCTCAGAATTCACAAGTGAGCAAGAGCAGATGGTGTTGACAGGGACAGCAGTGGAGACTCCTCACCGGAGGGCGCAGGACACTCCAAGCTCTGCTGAGCTGCATGTAGACACTGAGCCTCAGGGGCCATCGAGAAAGAGGGTGATCTTGGTGAGACAGCAACACTTGCATGAGGCTCTGGCATCTTTTGCAGCTGCGATGTCTGCAAATGTGCAGTGAATGGAGGAGTCCATCTCCAACATGAGTACCACCATGTTGCAGGCGATGGCGATGATGTGCCGTTCCATGGAAAGGATGGCCACCTGCATGGAGCAGCTAATGCGCCAGTTGCATGAGCACATGCTAGCTGTGGACAACAGATGGCAGGCACTCATAGACCTCCTCTGTAGGAGGGATATATACGTGACTTGGGTGCTCATCGCCCCACTGCTGTGCAGCAAGGTGCTCACCAGCTCCTTTCTAGCAGGGAAGTTTGAGTGGCCCATGAAAGGGATGATGGTGAGAGGGGGCATGGAAGTGGGGGCTCTTACATAGAAACATAGAAGATAGGAGCAGGAGTAGGCCATTCGGCCCTTCGAGCCTGCTTCGCCATTCAATGTGATCATGGCTGATCATCCAAATTCAGTACCCTGTCCCTGCTTTTTCCCCATATCCCTTGATCCCTTTAGCCTCAAGAAATATATCCAACTCTTTCTTGAATATATTTAATGAACTAGCCTCCACTGCCCTCTGTGGCAGAGAATTCCACAGGTTCACCACTCTCTGGGTGAAGAAATTCCTCCTCATTTCAGTCCTAAATGGCTTACCCCTTATCCTTAGACTATGACCCCTGGTTCTGGACTCCCCGGCCATCAGAAACATCCTTCCTGCATCTAGTCTGTCCAGACCTGACAGAATTTTATAGGTTTCGATGAGACCCCCTCTCAATCTTCTAAACTCCAGTGAGTATAAGCCCAATCGACACAATCTCCCCTCATACGTCATTCCTGCCATCCCAGGTATCAGCCTGGTGAATCTTCGCTGCACTCCCTCCATGGCAAGAACGTCCTTTCTCAGGTAAGGTGATCAAAACTGCACACAATACTCAAGGTGCGGTCTCACCAAGGCCCTGTACAACTGTAGCAAGACATCCTTGTTCCTGTACTCGAACCCTCTTGCTATGAAGGCCAACATACCATTTGCCTTCTTAAACGCCTGCTGCACCTGCATGCTTACCTTCAGCGACTGGTGCACAAGGACACCCAGGTCTCTTTGCACTTCCCCTTCTCCCAATCTATTGCCATTCAAATAATAATCTGCCTTCCTGTTTTTGCCACCAAAGTGGATAACCTCACATTTATCCACATTATAGTACATTTGCCATGTTTCTGCCCAATCACCCAACCTGTCCAAATCATACTGGAGTTTCACGACATCCTCCTCGCAGCTTACCCTCCCGCCCAGCTTTGTGTCGTCTGCAAATTTGGAGATATTACATCCAATTCCCTCGTCCAGATCATTAATATATATTGTGAACAGCTGGGGTCCTAGGACCGATCCTTGCGGTACCCCACTAGTCACTGCCTGCCACTCGGCAAACGACCCGTTTATTCCAACTCTTTGCTTTCTGTCCGCCAACCAGTTCTCTATCCAAGTCAATACCTTGCCCCCAATCCCACGTGCCTTAATTTTGCACGCTAATCTCTTATGTGGGACCTTATCGAAAGCCTTCTGAAAGTCCAAATACACCAGATCCACTGGTTCTCCCTTATCTATTTTACCAGTTACATCCTCAAAAAATTCCAGTAGATTAGTCAAGCATGATTTACCTTTTGTAAATCCATGTTGACTTTGTCCGATCCTGTCACTGCTTTCCAAGTGCTCTGCTATTACATCTTTTATAATAGACTCTAGCATTTTCTCCACTACCGATGTCAGGCTTACCGGTCTATAATTCCCCGCTTTTTCTCTACCACCTTTTTTGAATAGTGGGGTAACATTAGCTACCCTCCAATCCATGGGTACCGTTCCAGAGTCTATCGAGTTCTGGAAGATGACCAGTAATGCATCTACTATCTCTAGGGCCACTTCCTTAAGAACCCTGGGATGTAGACCATCAGGCCCTGGGGATTTATCGGCCTTCAGTCGCATCAATTTTCCTAACACCATTTTCCTACAAATACTGATTTCTTTCAGTTCCTCTCTTTCATCAGACCCTATGTTCCCCGGCATCTCTGGGAGGTTATTTGTGTCCTCCTTTGTGAAGACAGAACCAAAGTATATATTTAGTTGGTCTGCCATTTCCTTGTTTCCCATTATAAATTCCCCTGATTCTGACTGTAAGGGACCTACGCTTGACTTCACCAATCTTTTTCTCTTCACATATCTATAAAAGCTTTTACAGTCAGTTTTTATGTTCCTTGCTAGCTTACTCTCATATTCTATTTTCCCTTTCTTAATTAATCCCTTTGTCCTCCTTTGTTGACTCCTAAACTGCTCCCAATCCTCAGGATTATTGCTTTTTCTAGCCAATTTATATGTCCTCTCCTTGGATCTTATGCTATCCCTAATTTCCCTTGTTAGCCACGGTTGAGTCACCTTTTTTGTTTTATTTTTATGCCAAACTGGGATGAACAAATTCTATAGCTCATCCATTCGGTCTTTGAATGTTTGCCATTGCCTATCCACCGTCAACCCTTTGAGCGCCATTCCCCACTCAATCCTACCCAACTCGCTCCTCAGACCATCGTAGTTTCCTTTATTTAAATTGAGGACCCTTGTCTGAGTCAACTACTTCATTCTCCATCTTAATGAAGAATTCGATCATATTATGATCGCTCCAACCCAAGGGGCCTCGTACAACAAGATTGCTAATTAATCCTTTCTCGTTACATAATACCCAGTCTAAGATGGCCTGATCTCTGGTTGGTTCCTCGACATATTGGTCCAGGAAACCATCCCGTAAACACTCCAGGAATTCCTCCTCCACAGTATTGTTACTAATTTGCGTTACTAAAGCGCTCCCATTTCTCCCCCATTGCCTCCCTCTCAGTCAGAGCCTCAGATGCTTCCTTGGATCCCGACGGCCAAGTCTGCCCCTGCAGGAGGAGCAGACTTTGGCAGGGCCATCACAGGCTCCAAATTCCAGAGGACGTCTGCCAAAAGTGTCTACGCAGTCGCAGCAGGGAAGTGAGCACCCTGCCTCTACTTCTGCTGAAGCTGCAGGGGTTGCACCTCGTAGAAGCACTTGCAAACGAAAACTGACACAAAAGTAGATGCACAAGGGTAAGCACATGGGTGTTATCAACAAATGTTAGTGCTAAGTTTCAGTTATTTTGATGACATACATAAATGTTTTTCTTTGCACCACTTTCAGGTCTTGTCCATTTTTGCCTCAAACCTTGGAAGTGGCTTTGTCACTTGGAGTGACTGGTGAGACATTATTTAACCTCGAGCATTGGGCCTTTGGGAGAGAGGAATGGCTTGGTCATTGTAGGGATGCTTTATGGTGTTGTTGGGTGGGGGAGGGGAAGTTAGTACAGCATGTGGCAGGCATGTGGCTGCATTTTAGCAAGTTAAATAAATCTGGTCATGATGAGGCCATCCCGGGCCGCCCAGGCAGTAATGTGCGCCACTGCTGGTAGCATCTGCATCTCAGCTTCCTCCTCCTCCTCATCTTCCACCTGCTCGTCCTCCTCCTCCAAAGAGGCTGTGTGCTGTGTGCCATGTTCCTCCTGCAGCTGCAATCTTCGCTGATTGTGCAATGTTGTGCAGCATGCAGCAGACTACAATGATTCTGGAGACCCTGGCTGGTGCATACTGAAGGGCTCCTCCAGACCTGTCAAGGCATCGGAAGCACATCTTCAACATGCCTACTACTTGCTCTATGACACATCTGGTGGAGATGTGGCTCTCATTATAACGCTACTCCGCCTCAATACTTGGCCTCCTTTGGGGTGTCATGAGCCACGTCTTCAGTGGATAGCCCTTGTCTCCAGGCAGCCAGCTGGTAAGTGTGTTTGGAAGTGCAAAGAGCTGAGGGAGGGTGGACTGGCGCTGCATGAAAGAGTCATGACAGCTGCCAGGGAATCTGGTGCACACATGCATAAACATCTTTTTATGGGAGCTGCATATTGAGGGAGTGGAAGCCCTTGCGGTTCACAAACACTCCTGGGTGATGATCGGGTACCTTCATGGCCACATGTGTGCAGTTGATGATGCCCTGCACCTGTGGGAAGTCAGCCAGAGCTGCAAAGCTGAGCACCCACTCATTAACACTGGCTTCATCAGTGGCAAAGTTGATATACCTGTAATTGGCTGACTTGTGAAACATGGCATTGGTCACCTGGGTGACGCATCTGTGGGCGGCCGACTGCGAGATCCCGCAAATGTCTGCTGCAGATCCCTGGAAGGAGCCTGAGGTGAAGAAGTTGAGGGCGCTGGTGACTTTGACAGCCACTGGCAAGGAGTATCCACCAGGTCCTCTGGGCAGCAGGTCTTGTTCCAGCAAGCTACAAATGTCTGCAACGACCTGGCGCGATAGCCTGAGCCTCCTGAAGCACTGCTGCTCAGTCATGTTGAGGAAGCTCATCCTCTGCCTGTATACCCTGTGCTGGGGGTATCTCCACCAGCCCTGTGGTGACCCCTCTCTCCTGTGGAGCATCAGGTCATTGAGGAAAAGGCTGCTGTTGTGGTTGCTGCTGCTGCTGCTGCTGCTGGTGTGGCTGGTGTTGTTGGTGGTCATCCTTATCTTGGTCCGATTCTGAGGACCAAGGTGAAACAATATAAGCGACACCCATGCTGATGTAGTAGATGGCAGGTCAAATAGCGATCAGAGGGCCAATCCCTCAGTGTTCTAATACTGACTGGCAATGTGCTCAGAGTGGCTTCCGAGGTTACAGAAATGACCTGCAAACTCCAGAAACCTAACTTTGTGCACAAAATGGAGTCAACAACAGCCTTTCCCTTAGACAACTAATGAGGTGTGAGGTGTGTCTATTTATCTGCTATTATAGCTGTCAATTATTGCCCTCACACAATGACCACTGAACTTCCACCTCCCAAAAGTTCTCGAACTGCATTATTTCCGTGCTTGTGCCATTAAATTCAGAATCTGCAGTTAAAAACTCTGTTAAGAGTCTGATAACAAGCATTTAATGAATTTAATTAGGTTGCCCATCTCTCCCGAGTTAAAGGCATGAGGAGACGGGATGACGGGGGTTACTGACGCGCTGCCCAGTTTTGCTATTTTTACAGCAGACCCATCTCCAAACCCGTATGCATGGCAACGGGAAAATTCCGGCCTATGTAACTCTATGTAATCACTCATAATTTAACATCAGTCATAATGGTATCTCACTGCAACTGGCTGTGTGTTCTTTACTCATAACACAAGGGTATTGCTATAGATAGATTCATACAGCACAGAAGGAGGCCATTCAGCCCATCATGCCTGTGCCAGCTCTCTGAAAGAGCTCTCCAATTAGTCCCACTCCCCTGCTCTTTCCCCATAGCCCTGCAAATGTTTCCTATTTAATTAGAGATCCAATTCCATTATGAAAGTTACTACTGAATCTGGTTCCAACACCATTTCAGGCAGTGCATTCCAGATCACAACAACTCGCTGCATTAAAAAAATTCCCCTCATCTCCCTCCTGGCTTTTTTGCCAATTATTTTACACATCTGTCCTTTGGTTACCGAACCTCCTGCCAATGAAAACAGTTTCTCCCTATCTACTCTTATCAACACCCATCATAATTTTGAACACCTCTATTGAATCTCCTCTTAACCTTCTTTGCTCTAAGGAGAACAACCCTTAGATGCAGTTTTTGAACATTATGTAGTACTGGAATGACTTGAAGTATATCGATAACATAGCAGTGGCAAATATGTCATCTATATTAATATCATAGTTATTGGCAAATTTGCCTCTGGTGAAATAACAGTTACACATGCTAATAGTACAACTCTTTCATTTTTCTAAAATGAAATAGTCTAGATTTTTCTGAAGTGACATATATTTCTGGGAAAGAATAAACCTATATACCAGATGGAAGTTGCTCCACGCCACATGCCAATTTTTGGCTGATTTTTTTTTGTTCATCTGTAGCATAAAGTCAACTGGAAAATCTGAATCCAGTTATTTTTGACTTCCAACATATCTCCACTGAGATGTAATGTTCTAACGGTTACAGTTAAAGTCAAGTTGGGACCAATAAATTGCAATTTTTTGGAGGGGGCAGAGTTGACATTTGAAGGTGGTAAGTTCCAATGTAGTGAAAAGGGAAACAGCTAATGGATAATGCAGTTGTCCCGTGGGACTAGAAGATGCTGCATCTGAGATATTTCTGTCTTGCTATGTAATTGCTTTTAGGTTTCAGCCTCTGCAACAGGTGGTATGGGTTTGAACGAGGAAATATGGATTTTATTGAGGCAGTGGAAAAGCAAGATATACTTGGCAGAGCTTCATGGTGGACTCTTTTGCAATGAGAGCGGCAATAAGGTTGAAGGTTTTCATAATAGGTTCCGTTAATTCATTACAGTGGATTAACTTGATATTTGGGGAATACTATAATTTAAAGCTGGCATCTTAGCCAGTTGGAGTGCATATGCTCAGTTGTCACGGCAATAAAATGGTTGTTGTCTTTGGAATTCAATCCTTGTTAAGTTAATCCCTCACTGGTAATAAGGGCCACAGGATATTACTTTCACATGGTGCTCACCAATCATTAGTACACCTCAGATATTTCCTTTTGGGATGAGGTAACTGGCGTTGTATATTCCAGAAGGTGAAGGTCTGGTTGTGTGTTTCATTTTTTTTGTGGGGCGAGTCCAAAACTAGGGGTCGTAAATATAAGCTAGTCACTAATAAATCCAATAAGGAATTCAGTAGAAACTTCTTTACCCAGATAGTGGTGAGAATGTGGAACTTCCTACCACATGGAGTGGTTGAGGCAAATAGGGTAGATCCATTTAAAGGAAAGCTGGATAAGCACATGTGGGAGAAAGGAATCGAAGGATATGCTGATAGCATGAGATGAAGAGGGGTGGGAGGAGGCTTGTGTGGAGCATAAACACCGGCATAGACCAGTTGGGCCAAATGGCCTCTTTCTGTGCTGTAAAACTGAATTTTGAAAAGTATTAGTTTTGCACTAAACTCTGACTGGCACTCAGGATATGATTTTGTACAATTTCTTTTACTAGGAAAAAAATTCACGGTCAGAGGCCGATTTTAACGGTTCTCGTTGGGTGGGAGACGGGTGACAATGGGTCGGATGCCTGTTTTTTTATCCATTTCAATTTTCCCCTCTGTTGACTCTTGCTCAGCAAAGAATCAACTTAGAAGATCCATTTTGCAGAGTGCTGCAGCATACAAGCAGCTCATGCAACCTTGTTGAAATTAAGATCACCAATGCCCATGTTGGAGATTTTGCAATTTTTATTTTAAATCTACTGAATCCAAATATTAATGTTTGAGAGGGTGGGTGAAGAATTGCATAAAATTTATTTCCTAAAGAAAATACACCATAAAAAACGTTACTTTTCAGAAATATGAAACACAACTTTAGGATAGAATCATAGAAGCTTACGGCACAGAAGGAAGCTATTCGGCCCATCGTGTCTGTGCCGGCTGAAAAAGAGCTATCCAGCCTAATCCCACTTTCCAGCACTTGCTCCATAGCCCTGTAGGTTACAGCACTTCAAGTGCATATGCAAATACTTTTTAAATGTGATGAGGGTTCCTGCCTCTACCAGCCTTTCAGGCAGTGAGTTCCAGACCCCCACCACCCTCTGGGTGAAAAAAGTTCTCCTCAACTCCACTCTAATCCTTCTACCAATTACTTTAAATCTATGCCCACTGGTTATTAACCTCTCTGCTAAAGCAAACAGCTCCTTCCTATCCACTATCTAGGCCCCTCATAATTTTATACACCTCAAATAAGTCTCCCCTCAGCCTCCTCTGTTCCAAAGAAAACAACCCCAGCATATCAATCACTTCTGCTGTTATTCTGCATCTTTCACATGGCCAAGACATCAAAATGAATCATCTAATGGCTTCAGTTCAGCCACAGAAGAACTACATGCAGATTGTGAGGTGCTGAATGGCCACCCTGCACTAAATGAAACAATAATTAAGATGTGCATCTGACTAATCTACAATTTTCTGCAAAATGTTTGTGTATTAAATGTGCAATTAAAGTAGCATTTACATAGGATTACATAGGATATATGGCACAGAAACAGGCCATTCAGCCCAACCAGTCCATGCTGCTGTTTATGCTCCACTCGAGCCTCCTCCCGTCTTTCCTCATCTAACTCTAGCAGCATAACCTTCCATTCCCTTCTCCCTCGTATACATATCTAGCCTCCCCTTAAATGCATCTATACTATTCGCCTCAACCACTCCCTGTGGTAGCGAGTTCCACATTCTCACCACTCTCTGGGGAAAGAAGTTTCTTCTGAATTCCCTATTTGATTTCTTGGTGACTATCTTATATTGATGGCCTCTAGTTATTATAAGAACATAAGAAATAGGAGCAGGAGGAGGCCATTTGGCCCCTCGAGCCTGCTCCGCTATTCAATAAGATCATCCTGATCTTCTACCTCAACTCCACTTTCCTGCACTATCCCCATATGCCTTAATTCCCTTAATATTCAAAAGTCTATCGCTCTCTGTCTTGAATATACTCAACGACTGAGCATCCACAGCCCTCTGGGGTAGAGAATTCCAAAGAGTCACCACCCTCCAAGTGAAGAAATTTCTCCTCATCTCAGTCCTAAATGGCCAACCCCTTATCCTGAGACTGTGACCCCTGGTTCTAGACTCCCCAGCCAGGGGAAACATCCTCCCTGCATTTACTCTGTCAAGCCCTGTAAGAATTTAGTATGTTTCAATGAGATCACCTCTCATTCTTCTAAACGCTAGAGAATATAGGCCTAGTGTACTCAATCTCTCCTCATAGGACAATCCCCCCATCCCAGGAATCAGTCTGGTGAACCTTCATTGCACTCCCTCTATGGAAAGTATATCCTTCCTTAGGTAAGGAGACCAAAACGGTACACAATACTCCAGGTGTGGCCTCACCAGGGCCCTGTACAATTGCAGTCTAAAGAGCATCTGTAGTTATGCTCTTCCCCACATGTGGAAACACTCTCTGTATCCACTCTATCAAAACCTTTCATAATTTTAAAGACCTCTATTAGGGCACCCCTCAGCCTTTTTTCAAGAGAAAGGAGACCCAGCCTGTTCATCCTTTCCTGATAGGTATACCCTCGCATTTCTGGTATCATCCTTGTAAATCTTTTCTGCACCCTCTCCAGTGCCTCTATTTAATACCTACCATTCTGTTAGATAAGTATTGTACAATGCCTCTGCTACATATATTCTGCTGCATTTGAAGCTGCTTTGATTTCTAAGATGCAGAGCGGCGGGATATCTACCCTAATTAGGAGAGCTGTATTGTCCAAATGGGAGGAGGTGCCAAGTGGAGTACTGTGGAATCAGTGCTTGAATTCCTCTTGTATTTTGTATGAGGAAATGACCTGGAAAACAAAGGCAATTGCAAGCTTTTTAATTAGGCAGGCATCACTAAAATAGTTAGAATAATAGGAACGAAGGAGGGAACTTAAAACGTGCAGAAAAATATAGACCTATTAGGCAGGCAAATACTTGCTCTCTGTCACCCCCATGAGGTGGAAATGAACAACTGCGCCTCTTTCTGCTGGAGAAGATATTTTTTTAAGTGGTGGGACTTCCTTGCTTTACAGACCTTTACTATGGGCCAACTTCACTTTTAACCCTCTTTTGAAGTTATTGTTACGCTGATACCTTCATTCCTGTGGGGGATTTTTTTGTTGGAACTTCATTCACTTGAGTGAAAATTTTAGTTTAGCAGTGTGGTGCCCACTTGCTGAAGGCAAATGGCTTTCTGAGCCGATAATTGCTCTTGACCTTTTATTTAAGCCTGTCGCTAAACTTTGTAGCTCCCATTCCCTGAATGGTGGCTTATGTCTTAGTTGAGTTTTTCATGCTATTTTGCTTAAATTACAATCCACAGTAATAATCCAATGGTCAAGTGCTTTTTTTTTCAGTTTCCAGCTGACTTTTTAAAATTCGTTTATGGGATGTGGGCGTCGCTGGCAAGGCCAGCATTTATTCCTCATCCCTAATTGCCCACGAGAAGGTGGTCTTGAACCACTGCAATCCTTGTGGTGAAGGTACTCCCACAGTGCTGTTAGGGAGGGAATTCCAGGATTTTGACCCAGCGACAATGAAGGAACGGCGATATATTTCCAAGTCAGGATGGTGTGTGACTTGGAGGGGAACTTAGAGGTGATGGTGTTTCTATGCGCCTGCTGTCGCAGGTTTGGGAGGTGCTGCCAAAGAAGCCTTGGCGAGTGGCTGCAGTGCATCTGTAAGTTGCAGGGTTCTCAAAATTCCCGCACTCCCCAAATTATGAATCAAGGGACCCTGTTTTGGACAAGTTATTAAAACCAGGGTACCCAAAATGGCTTCTGTTACCTCGTGACCAAAACTGACAGGATTTTTAAAACAAGGCTCTGCAGACAAGCAGGCCCGGAGACAAAACTTAAAATGCAGGAATCTGTGAAACAGGACTCTCTGGAGCCAGCCAGACAAAGTAAACACAGAATATGCATTCATTCGACTTGAATCCAATCAAGCTAGAATGGGCCTATAATCATGGCCATTAGGTTTCTGCATGTTTAATCGGTAACAGCTCACAGTAGCCATCAAGTTAGGATGGGGACAATTAAGTCTTATCCATGACAAACAACCAGGACACGGGGCCATTAGACCCAGAGACAACCACTCCAAAAGTCGTTAAAGTAAATGGTTGTAATCATTTAAACAAGCCCGCCAAAAGTTAAACAATGGACTGACCTGATTTGGCGCGCAGATAAGGAGTTGAAGAACGGGTATAATTGCAGGCCCATCAGTAGCAATCGCTCTCTTATTGCTCTTGACTCTGACCTCTTGCCTGTGGCCTTGGCCTGCTGCCGCTCATACTCGCGCCCTGGCCTCATGGCGGGTTCTCTTCTCGCTCCCCGCATCGCCCAACAACCAAGGACGCCCATTACACCGGGGCCAAACGCGGGAGGAGAATGAGACCCGAGTTCAAAGCCACACAGGACACACAGGCCACAAAGGGGCAGACGAGACGAGACGAGACGAGACGAAGAAGAAGGTAAACCGATAAGAGCAGAGAAGGGCAGCGAAAGATGCATTGGTAAAAACCCAAACGCTTAGTTATAAGCTGGCGTTTGGTGAAGAAATTGGCAGTACATGTATGGACAGTGAGAATAAGTTAGCGTTTGAACATTGCGAATAAGCAGGCGTTCGAAGAGTGGGTGGCAGCGCCCGTGATGAATATACTGGCGTTCGAAGGATGGGTAGTAAAATCTTTTAGACGGTAAAGACCGCCAATCGACTCTGACCGTAACATTACCGCCGACGACCACCCAAGGGAGAAGAAGAAGAAAACTCATCACGATGAGACGACGACGGTAGCTGAGGAAAAAGGGAGGGTGCTTCGCATCAACAACTTCAGCGCCGCGCCCTGAGACCACGTGGCAACGAGGTACCCCAAAGGACAGGGAGGACAGACCTCAAAACTCACAACCGTTAAAGCAACAGGTTTTGGATTGGTGAGCATGAATTCCTGGCCCCTCATAGCTTAATCTAGTTCGGTATAGGGGGTGGGATAAGGATAAGGGGATTGTAAATGTAGTTGTTTTCCCTCGATGTGCCGTGTGTTCCCCATTCCCATATAAGTGTAATTGTTTTACACCTGTATTTTCATACCAGTAATTTTTCTTAAGATTGTTGTATTCTGCCTTTAATAAAATTTTGGTTTTCTTGCACCAAACCACTTGTCTACTCGATTTTCTGTATCGCCGCCTGTACCTAAGTCTAGTGTCTAGAACCCAGGGGTCTGGGAGCGATTCGAACCGCTCAAAAGGGGACAGTCAGAGGCAAAGCTGGCTGGGCACCACACACCACCCCCTACACATCTTGTAGATGGTGTACACTGCAGCCACGGTATGCCAGTGGTGGAGGGAGTGAATGTTTAAGGTGGTAGATGGGGTGCCAATCAAGCGGACTGCTTTGTCCTGGATGGTGTCGAGCTTCTTGAGTGTTGTTGGAGCTGCACTCATCCAGGCAAGTGGAGAGCATTCCAAAACACTCCTGACTTGTGCCTTGTAGATGGTGGAAAGGCTTTGGGGAGTCAGGAGGTGAGACACTCGCCGCAGAATACCTAGCCTCTGACCTGCTCTTGTTGCCACAGTATCTATGTGGCTGGTCCAGTTAAGTTTCTGGTCAATGGTGACCCCCAGGATGTTGATGGTGGAGGATTCGGCGATGGTAATGCCATTGAATGTCAAGGGAAGGTGGTTAGACTCTCGCTTGTTGGAGATAGTCATTGCCTGGCACTTCTGTAGCACGAATGTTACCTGCCACTTATCAGCCCAAGCCTGAACGTCATCTAGGTCTTGTTGCATGTGGGCATGGACTGCTTCATTATCTGAGGAGTTGTGAATGGCACTGAACACTGTGCAGTCATCAGCGAACATCCCCATTTCTGACCTTATGTTGGAGGGAAGGTCATTGATGAAGCAGCTGAAGATGGTTGGGCCTAGGACACTGCCTTGAGGAACTCCTGCAGTGATGTCCTGGGGCTGTGATGGTTGACCTTCAATCACTACAACCATTTTCCTTTGTGCTAGGTATGACTACAGCCATACATAGCCATATGTTAAATACATAGGGGGAGAAATTGGGTGGAGCCACAAACGGGGCGCCAAGCTCGCCTGGGCGCCAGATTTTGCGCTGCGATCGGAGCAGCAGCGACTGCCAGAAATTCAGCTTGAGCGCCCCAAGAGGGACACGGGGCGAGGCTCGAGGCGCTCCGCGTCCCTCTTAGGGCGCTGAAACTGAATATCGCAGCGCAACGTGCCGCAGTGCCACACGCTGCGGCACGGCGCACTGCGGTACTGCAGGCCTTCCTCCCATTCTTAAGGGGGAGGGGCCTGCACCAGCGCGATCGGAGATCGCGAGTGCCGGTAAAAGAGCACGGCACTGAGGAGAAGTGCCGGGCTCTCGGAAAACTGCCGGCAATGCCGCGGGGGGCGATCAGGAGGCCGGGGATGGAGGTGCTGGCAGGCGGCCGCCGGAAAAACCGGCCGCCCCGCACCTCCACCTTAATTTGCTCCACTGCCGCCACAGGAAGGCCCCGTGAACCGGGCGCCATTTGCAAATGGCGCTACAGAGGCGGTCACTACCAAATATCGGGATCAGGGCGGTAGCGGGGCGCAGCGCACACCGATGACGTCATCGGAGGCGGCACAGCGCAACAGGTTAACGCCGCCATTAGCGCCCCAGCTCAATATCGCGGGAGGCGCGGCCAGTGGCGCTAAAGCAACTGAGTGCCCTCTTTAGGCGCTAACTGGTGGCGCAGCCCACCGAATTTCTAGGCCATAGAATAGAATCATAGAATGATACAGCTCAAAAGGAGGCCATTCGGCCCATCATGCCTGTAATGGCTCTTTGAAAGAGCTATCCAATTAGTCCCACTCCCCTGCTCTTTCCCCATAGCCCTGCAAATATTTTCCCTTCAAGTATTTACCCAATTCTCTTTTGAAAGTTACTATTGAATCTGCTTCCACCGCCCTTTCAGGCAGTGCATTCCAGATCACAACAGCTCACTGTGTAGAAAAATGTTTCCTCATCTCCCCTCTGGCTCTTTTGCCAATCATATTGGGGCAGTAATTCGGGTCGGTGGCTTGCCGCGGGTGCAAGCCCCCGATATGCACTTACCCGACGCGCCTGCTGTTCACCTCCAGGGACGCCTGGAATTCCATTTTGAAACAGAAGAATCCCGGGCAGCGTTTGACGTCACGCCGCCCAGGAGTGCAGCCAGCGCGAAGCCTGGAGCGCGCTGTGCAAGTGAGACACGCCCCTTAAGGTCTCATTGTAGTAGGACACGCCCCCAATCTCTCCAAGCAGCTGCAGAGGACTTTGTAGTTACACAGCTGCAGAGAAAGTAAGTTATCTGCTATTTTATGAATGTTTTGTGAACTTTATAAAATTTTAAAAACGTTTACATTATTTTGAAGAATCTGAAGTAGTTTTAAACAGAATTAAAGCAATTTAAAGACTTTTAAAAGCCCTAAAAGAATTTTTTTTATTCCATTTATTTATTTAGCAATGTCGTCGTCATACGTGTCTTCACACTGTTCCCTTTGGGGAACTGTATGAAGTGGTGGAAGGATTTATGGCCGTGATTAACGCTCATTCCGTGACCGTAACCATCTTTGAACCAGCCATTAGGGTGGTTAGTCCTATGGCGGGAGGGTTTTACGGGCTCCCACAAGCTATACAAGGAGGGGGGCCACCCACACCCACAGACGCAAATATCCCGCTGGATGTCAACCCAGAATTTAGAGCCGGAGCTCCGACTCCACTTGCCGGGACTGTGTGGAGCGGGGTTCGAAACCCTACCCCGTCTGGCCCAGCGGCGGGGATCCTACCGCTCCGCCAAAGGCCCAATCCGATTAGCAACGTGAAATGGCTGGAATGAGCACAATTCACGGCATTAAAAGAACTCACAATTGAACTGATGATGACCTCAACAATCTCCTCAACGAGGTGGAGGCGCAACGCCTGCTCATCATTGGTAATGAGAAGTCAAAGGCGCCGCAAAAAGGACAGATGATAGCTTGGTCTTTCAAGTGGCAGCATAGGGCTCCAGTCACGGGGAGGGAAAAGGCGCAGGAAACGTATGGGTGTCACCTTTTGCGCGGAGTGGGCCTTTTGCGTAGCGGTAAGCATCCCCGCCGCTGGGCCAGAAGGAGTAGGGTTTCGAACCCCGCTCCAGACAGTCCCGGCAAGTGGAGTCGGAGCTCCAACTATAAATTCTGGGTGGACATCCAGCGGGATACTTGCGTCCGCGGGTGTGGGTGGCTCCCCCCCCCTCAGATGGGTTGTGGGAGCCCGTAAAACCCTCACGCCATAGGACTAACCACCCTAATGGCTGGTATGAAGATGGTTATGGTCACGGAAGGAGTGTTAACGTGGCCAGAAATCCTTCCACCACTTCATACAGTTCCCGAAAGGGAACAGTGTGAGGATACGTACGACGATGACCTCTTGCGCAATGCACCTCCTTGGACCCTCAGTCACAGATGCGAGGGGGCAAATCGTGCAATTGTTAAATTTTTCATTTTATTGACATGTAAAATGTTGGCCCAGTAATTCCCTTCCAAACGCGCGAGTACGGTCGGGGTACTTACGCGTCTGGCCGGAGGAAATGCCGGTTTTCAGCATGCACAGCGCATGCGGGGAAAACCGGCATTTCCTGTCCTCTGAACGAAGGGGTTCAGAGGCAGAACGCGTGCGACTGTACAGGCAGCGCGTGCGCAGTAAAATTCGTCGCTTTCATTCATGCTTTCAGTGAGGTCAAGTCCTTACAACTTACACATGAAAAAAGCATGAGTACAGTTGCTCCAGAGGCTGCGGAGGAAGATATTTCTTATCGTGGAGCTTCTGAAAGGCAATATTTTTGTTTGGGAAAGGGAGGAAAGTTATTTTAAGAAATGCTGAGGTAAGTTTTAAAGTTTATTTCTGTTTTTTAAAACGGGTTTTCAGTACTGTAGGTAGAAGGATCAATTGTGGCTATGTGAATTGGAATTTGCTGTGTTTATTAAATGTAAAAATGACTCCAACATTTTTAAGAAAGAAACTTTGCATCAGTAATATATTCTTTTAAGTAATTATGTATGTATGTCTGTATATATTCCTTTGCGTGTATGTATATATTCCTTTACTTATGTGTATGAATGTATGTATTTAATTATGACTTTCAGAGAAAGTAACTTATTGGAAAATCATAATTAAAATTATACATTCATACACATAAGTAAAGGAATATAAAACATACATACATATACGTAAAGGAATATATGCGGACATACATACATAATTACTTATTACTGATGAAAAGTTTCTTTCTTAAAAGTGTTGGAAATGTTACATTACTCATTTTAGAACACTCATTTCACATTCAATTCACACAGCCACAATTGCTCCTTCTACCTACCGTACTGAAAACCCGTTAAAAAAAAAAAATTTAAACTTTAAAACTTACCTCAGCATTTCTTAAAATAACTTTCCTCCCTTTCCCAAACAAAAATATTGCCTTTCAGAAGCTCCACGATAAAATATATCTTCCTCCGCAGCCTTGGAGCAACTTTACACATGCTTTTTTCAAGTGTAACTTGTAAGGGCTTACCCTCACTGAATCCATGAATGAAATCGACGAAGTTCACTGCGCAAGCGCTGCCTGTGCAGTCGCACGCGCTGTGCCTCTGAACCCCTTCGTTCAGAGGACTGGAAATGCCGGTTTTCTCCGCATGCGCTGTGCATGCTGAACGCCGGCATTTCCTCCGGCCAGACGCGTGAGTACACCGACCGTACTCACGCGTTCAGAGAGGAATTACTGGGCCATTAAATCTGTGCCCTTTGGTTACTGACCCTTCTGCCACTGGAAACTGTTTCTCCTTATTTACTCTATCAAAACCATTCATGATTTTGAACACCTCGATCAACTTTCCTCTTAACCTTCACTGCTCGAAGGAGAACAACCCCAGCTTCTCCAGCCTCTGTCCAAGCAAATGCATGCTTGGACACAGGCTGAATAAGCTGGGGTTGTGCATGCTTGGACATGCAAAAAAGAAGTTATTCGCCTTTTAAATTCAGGCAATTACCCCCTTTTTAAGAAAATATTCATATCACACTCCTTGAACTGCTTAATTTCCTGTTTCAGATTAGTAGCCGATCCAAATGCTTTTTGATATGAGAGAGGAACAAATTATGCCAACTGCAGCAGACACAGCAGAGGGACTGATCTTATTTCTAGCAGTGTGAGACCTGTCTATAGCTCAGCTGTAAAAACTCTGATGTATATCAAGTTGAAAGGCGAGTCAATGCTGTACCAGGGATGAGTGAATGTTAAACTTGCTAAAGCATGCTGAGTGAAATGCTGTCCTATTGAAATTCATCCTTTCAACAAAATTACCATGGAAACGTAATGGCCCAAGCTTTACTGTCAAAATAACGGCGAGGCTAATAGCATCACCATTATTTAAGTGCAAATGCCACAGTGACTTCGGGCAAGGGCAGATGCGCAATTAAACACGGAAATCAAAAAGTTGCAGTCAGAGATGCGCTGCTTCGCCGTTAGCTTCGCAAAAACAGCATCTCGCTGCCTGCCTCGCCAATCAAGTGCATTGAGTGGCGTGAAGTTCCTGTACTTGCACGGTAGATAGGAAGTAAACTTGTCATGGAAGGTTAGGTCACACCATTTCTAGTCTAAGTATCCTTTTAATGATGTGATAAGTCAACCTCTCGGGCACTGAAAATTAACGATTACAAGTGTGGAGTCTCATTCCTTCAGGTTTTAATTGTGGTTGGAGATATTGGGGGCGATTTTCTACCATCGGAGGAGATGGGTTTTGTAGTGTATCTGCTTTAAGTCAGAACTACATTTTACAGCTCCTGTATACTGTAGTACCGGCAGTAACCACACCGGTATATAAGCTGTGCGCATGCCTCTGTACCCCAGTCTAGAGATGACCCTCCTCCAGTAAAGAACTGTTGTTTGTTTATGTACAGCATCCGTGTAATTATTTATCCACTGAACCATGGATCTAACAGTGGTGACAAGTGTTGATGCGAATCTACCTGCAACATAAAAAATAAAAAAAATAGTCGAGTCCAGGAACATGGGCGTCGACCGCGAGCAACCGCCCAGCAGTCAGGCAGAGATCCAACTTCGCTGGGGAGGCTGTGGAGAGCCAGGCTTGGTCCCCCAGCCACAACGAGCAGTAAGAGACCGACGACAGGTCCAGAGTAGACCCTTCCCGAGCAGTGGCGGCTGGAGCCGACCTACGGCAGAGAGAGAGAGCCGGGCAGCATCGACGGGGTAAGAAAGAGGGTGAAGAGAGCAGGGCGCAGCCGTGGATTGATCACCGAGCGGCGTCGAGGAAAAATACTGCAAACCGGAGAGAGAGAGGGTAAGAAACAGCCGGGTTCTAGACTGAGCGGCGTCGACAAATATCAAGAGAAGAACGCGCAGAGCACAGCCAGGGATCACGGGCTGATCAGGGTCTGCGGGGCGAAGCAAGGGGAGACGCCATTGAGCCGCGGAGAAGCAGGGAGAGCGCGGGAGGCGCCATTGAGCCGCGGAGAAGCAGGGAGAGCGCGGGAGGCGCCATTGAGCCGCGGAGAAGAAGGAATAGTGTGGGAGACGCCATTTTGCGAAGTCGCAGCGGAAAAGACAGGCGAGCGTGGGAAGGAAGGAAAGCGCGGGAGATGCCATTTTGTGCCAGCGGAGAAGAAGGGGAAGTGCGGGAGGCGCCATTGGGGATAGTTAACGCACAACCAAGGATGCCGAAGAGTGGCAGTATCTCTACGTTCGACAATGAAGTCGAAGATTGGGTGACATATGTGGAACGTATTGAGGTGTACTGCAGGGCGAATGAAGTGCCAGATGCTAATAAAGCACTGGTTCTGTTAAATTCCATGGGTGCAAAAACTTATGGGTTACTGCGAAATCTAATAACCCCAGAGAAGCCGGTAAACAAGGATTTTGGAAGCATAGTAGAAATCCTACAGGACCACTTAAGCCCCACACCGCTGCTGATAGCAGAACGATTTAAGTTCCATAAAAGGAACCAACACAAAGACGAAAGCAATGCTGAGTACCTAACGGAACTGCGCAAGCTATCGAAATACTGCCAGTTTGGAGCGGGACTAGCAGACATGTTAAGGGACAAGTTTGTGTGTGGGCTACAAAGTGAAGGAACCCAGAAACGGCTTCTATCAGAAAAGGACCTTATGCTGGACAAAGCTTTCAATATGGCAGTATCACACGAAGCAGCCGCAAGGGGCGCTGCAGAGATACAATGGAGACCGCAAGAATACGGCACCAACAAAATGACCTATGGAACAGGGAAGTGCTATCACTGCGGCAGAACAACACATGACCAGAAAGATTGTTGGTTCAAGGACCAAGTGTGCAGACAGTGTGGGAAAGCAGGACACATAGCAAGAGTCTGCAGGTCTGGGAAGAAAACCAACAGTAAGAAATCTCCACAGGAGAAGTACAAAAAGGTACACCAGGTGATGGACAGTGGTTCAGACGAACAGAAAAGTGACACAGACTCCAGAAGCAAGGAGTTGGGTTGTCTGAAACTACATAATGTAACCGAAATAGAGGATCACCAGACTATCTGGGTTACACTCAAGATAGACGGAGTCCAAGTGGAAATGGAATTGGACACAGGGTCAGCTCTAACAGTCATAACTCAAAGAGACTACAAGCGGCTATTTTCACACATACCCTTGAAAGCTACAGAGATTGTCTTGAAGACGTATACGGGGCAAAAAGTCTACCCCAAAGCAAAAATAAGGGTGAAAGTGACATATAAAGGTCAGGAAATACCTAAAATGGATATATATGTATTGCCAAATGGAGGACCACCACTGCTAGGACGTGAGTGGATCCGGAAGATACATTTAGATTGGCATTCCATACAGGCACTGAAGGTGGAGGCCAAAAAGGATGACGACGTCACACCTGGACGACTGTCAAAAATGCTAACTGACGCAAAAGAAGTGTTCCAGGAGGGACTAGGAACACTAAAAGGAATAACAGCAACAATTAAAATAGAGGATAATGCAAGCCCAAAGTTTCTGAAGGCCAGACCAGTGCTTTATGCGATCAGACCAGTGGTTGAAGCAGAGCTGGAAGGGTTGGAACGTTCAGGAGTACTGTCCAAAGTGGACTGGAGCGAGTGGGGTACACCCATCGTCCCTGTAATGAAGAAGTCGTTGAGTAATACGCCTGGGGAACCAAAGAAGGTCCGCATCTGTGGGGATTTTAAGGTGACAGTGAACCCAGTCCTTCACACGGTGCAATATCCGCTTCCACGAATTGAGGACATTTTCGCCTCACTATCTGGTGGTAAACGCTTCACCAAAATTTATCTAGCCCAGGCGTACTTGCAAATGGAGGTAGAAGAAGCTTCGAAACATTACCTTACGATCAACACCCATAAAGGTCTCTATCAATACAACCGGCTGGTGTTTGGAGTAGCCTTGGCTCCGGCTATCTGGCAAAGGGCGATGGATCAGGTCCTGCAAGGGATTCCAGGGACCCAGTGTTATTTGGACGACATCTTGGTCACGGGTGAAAATGACGGTGATCACCTCGCTAACTTGGAGAAGGTGCTCGCCAAATTAAAGGAATATGGGCTACAAGCTAATCGCCACAAGTGTGAGTTTTTCCAGAAACAGATCTTGTATTGCGGCCACGTCATCGATGAAGAGGGGTTACATAAGTCCCCTGACAAGATTGAGGCAGTAGTCAAGGCTCCAGCACCGGAAAATGTGTCACAACTGAGGTCGTTCCTCGGGCTGGTAAACTATTACCACAAGTTCTTACCAAATTTGTCTACGGTACTACACCCGCTGAACACCCTGCTGCAAACAGGGGTACCATGGAAGTGGGATGACGAACGTAGACGAGTTTTCCAGAAGTGTAAAGAATTGATCACATCAAAAGAGGTGTTGGCCCATTTCAACCCAGCACTACCAATTCGTTTGGCATGTGATGCATCACCCTACGGCATTGGAGTGGTGCTGTCGCACAAATTCCCAGACGGGTTGGAGAGGCCAGTAGCCTTTGCATCTCGGTCACTAACCTCAGCCGAGCGCAACTACACCCAGATTGACAGGGAGGCCCTCAGCCTAGTATGGGGAGTAAAAAAATTCAACCATTATCTGCATGGGCAGAAGTTCACCTTGCTGACTGACCACCAACCACTTGTCTCCATCTTTAATCCTAAGAAGGGCGTGCCAGTAATGACTGCACAGCGGTTACAAAGATGGTCCCTGTTTCTAGGGGCGAATCAATATGAAATAGAATATAAAGGCACGAAACAGCATGGGAACGCTGATGGGTTATCGCGCCTGCCACTGCCTACGGTGGAGGAAGCACCAGCAGTGGACCCTATCGAGATATTTTATTCGTCGATAATTGAACGATTGCCAGTAACAAACGCGGATATAGAGAAGGAGACCCGCAATGATCCGACGCTGTCACGGGTATATGAATTGACGGTGAGGGGATGGCCAACACATGGCGACTCACTGTTGCCAGCATTCTCATCCAGAAGAGAACAGCTGTCAGTATGCCAGGGGACAGTGATGCGTGGATCCAGAGTGGTGATTCCACCCAAGTTAAGGGAGAGAGTGCTAAAGGAGCTACATGAAGGTCATCTGGGGGGAGTGAAAATGAAAAGCCTTGCTAGGGCTTATGTGTGGTGGCCGGGAATCGATCAACAAATCGAAGACCTAACTAAGAGCTGCTTAGGATGCCAGAAGGTCCAAAATGCACCACCACATGCCCCTCTACACCCATGGGAGTGGCCCTCCTCTCCATGGCAACGGGTGCACATTGATTTCGCTGATCCATTCATGGACTCAATGTTCATAATAGCAGTGGATGCTCATTCAAAGTGGCCTGAGGTGATAAAGATGTCTTCAACCACTACAGAGAAAACGATTGCAGTCCTACGGACCATATTTGCCAGAAACGGTTTGCCAGAGCAGATCTGCTCTGATAATGGACCACAGTTTGTGTCCGACGAGTTCCAAAAATTCATGAAAAGGAATGGGGTAAGGCATTACACATCCACCCCGTATCATCCAGCCACCAATGGATTGGCTGAGAGGTTCGTACAAACCTTTAAGAAGGCGATAAAGGCCATGTGCGACGAGGAAATTCCACTACAGCATAAGATGGACAATTTCTTATTAGCCTACCGAAACGCGACACATGCAGTTACCAACCAGACCCCGACCATGATGTTCTTTAACCGAAGGTTGAGATCTCGTCTGGACTTGCTCAGACCAAATGTGCGAAGAAATGTTGAGGACAAACAATTCCAGCACATCAACGAGAAGCCGACAAGGAGCTTCAATGTAGGGCAACCAGTCTTGGCCCGTGACTATCGAACAGAGAAGTGGCAACCCGGAACGATATGTACAAGGCAGCGGCCATTAATGTACACAGTGGATGTCGGGGAGAACATTGTGAGACGCCACGTCGATCAGATCTTAGCGTCACAGGAAGGCGTCAACCCCATGTCTCGAGTACCTGGGGATGAACCCGACATACCGGTAGCATCTACTTCAGACCCAGTAGCAGTGGAACCCGATGAACTACCCGATGAAAAGGGGTCAGAATCGCCTCTGCACCAAGAAGAAGAACCTCCGGAAAGGCGCTATCCCGAAAGGGTCAGGAAGCCGCCCCAAAGATTGAATCTATAAATGGACTTTTGTTATTAAATGTACATGTAAAAATGTAATTGTTATTTGAATATTAAGGGGGTATTATTAATCTAAAAAGGGAGGAATTGTAGTGTATGTGCTTTAAGTCAGAACTACTTTTTATAGCTCCTGTATACTGTAGTACCGGCAGTAACCACACCGGTATATAAGCTGTGCGCATGCCTCTGTACCCCAGTCTAGAGATGACCCTCCTCCAGTAAAGACCTGTTGTTTGTTTATGTACAGCATCTGTGTAATTATTTATCCACTGAACCACGGATCTAACAGGTTTGGAGGCGGGAAAGGCGGGAAAATCAGATTCAATGAGGGCGGGTTCTGCACCCACCTCCAACCCGCCTCCACGGGATTTTGCCGGTGCCGGTTTTGGAGGTCGGGAAATGGTCCCATCTCCAGCTGGCCATAGCGATACTTGTGATCATTAAATGCTCATTAAGGGCCTCTCTAAGCCTATTTTGAGAGGCCCTCGTGATTTTTCGAGGATTTCGGCATGCTTCATGCACCTCCTAAACCGCGCCAGGTAAACCTGGTGGGCTGACTCGTGGGTGGCCTCCTCACAGCTGCAGGTCTAACAAGACATTGGCCTAGAAATTGGGTATAGCCCCGCTTGAGGCGTTAGAACTGGCGATGCGCAAAGATTATAGCCAGACGAGACTTATCTGCGCCTGGCGCGATATTGGGTTGCTTCGCCCCCAAAGGGGATTGAGGCGCTAAATCAACCGTTGCACGGTGCTCTTAAGGCGCAAAAGGTCAGGCGCTACTCAATATCGACGCGGACGGGCGCAGCGCAGGTGAACTCAATTACGGGAAAGCACGAGACCTACAGGCGCCGGCCGGCTCTTAAAGGGGTGGGTCAGTCAGACTGAGCTTCAACACCCAACGCTCTGCAGGCCTCAGATTCGGCGCTCGCCCTTGTCTGGCGGTACAAGGTGATCATTATGGAGAAGGTTAGGCAGAGAGCAGAGCGCTTCAGCACTGAGGCTCTGGACCACTTGGTGGCTGCAGTTGAACACCGTCGGGAGGTCCTGTACCCGGATAATGGCAAGAGGCCAAATCAGAAGGCTTACCGACGATCTTGGAGGGAGGTTGCTGTGAGGGTGAACTCCAGCAGCATGGCGACCAGGACCCCTGTTCAGTGCAGGAAGAAATTCAATGACCTCACACGGATCGTTAGGGTGAGTGATGGTTTACCAAACTTGTGCTTCCCTCCATCTGCAGCTGACTTCGGGCACCCTGCTGCAATGATGCGCCAATGGCCATCTGTCAGTATGCACCCATGGCCCTTTCTGGCCACACACATGGACAGATGTCTCAAGGCCTCATGTAAGGGCTCTTGCACAATGGGGGGCATGCGATGATGTCTCAAGGCCTCATGTAACAGAACCTCCCCTTCTTTCCCCTGCAGTCCAAGATGGCGCAGATTCGGAAGGAGCAGCGTCGAACCGGTGGCGGACCTGCACAAGTGGTCACTCTAACGGATCTGGAGGAGAGCGTGCACCAGATACTTGGAGGATGTCTGTCTGGTCCAGTCACCACTGCATCTGCCGACCCCATTACCGACAGCGAGAGTAAGACTCTGACCTTTTCCACCTGTTGCCTTCCACTTGGTCCCCCCGCCAGCATGCATCCTCAGTGTGTAGCCATGTCAGAGCCTTGCCACAATCTGGCATGCCTTTCAGCAAACCTGTCCTTCTGCTAAAGCCACTCTTCCACCTCCCACTTTCAGATGAAGCAGCACCAACTCGGGCTCAACGCGCTGAAGCTGCCAGTGCCAGTGCCACCGGAGGTGAGGACCAGGAGGAATCCGGACCAGCCGCTGCAGAATCCGGGGAGCTGAGACATCTGCAGACTGGGGATAGTAGTCCCCTGGAGGGGAGGGGGGGTGGCTCTGAGGTTGAACCAGTTGCCGGACCAAGCAGCATGGAGCAATGCAGGGGAGATAGGCAAGTTCGGCCACCGTCTCCCCGCAGGGCAAGGCAGGTCGTCATGACTGCTGCACAGAGTGCAGATGAGGTCCGTCGCCTGGCAGAGATGAGCAAACAGGCCTGGGTCAGACACACGGAGCTGATGGCTGCAGTGGAGAAGATGCCTGAGTCAATAGATTCATTGGCTAGGAGTATGCTGGACTTCGGGGCAACAATGGAGAGGACTCTGCAGGGCTTTGGCGCAACAATGGAGAGGTCTCTCCAGGTGTTCGGGGAAACAATGGACAGGTCTATCCAGGGCTTTGGGGCCACAATGGACAGGACTATCCAGGGCTTCGGCCCAACAATGGAGAGGACTGTCCACGGCTTTGAGTCGGCAATGGAAAGGACTGTTCAGGGCTTCGGACAATCCCTGGAAAGGTCTGTGCAGGGCTTGTCCGAGGCAGTGGAGCGGTCGGCTCCTGCCTTGTCCGAAGCCATGGGAAGAACTGTCCAGGTGTTCTCCGAAGCACTGGCACCTGGCACACAGGTCCTCACTGTTGCCACGCAGTCACTTGCTGGGCTCCTCCACAGCCAGATTGACGCAACGCGATGTCTGACTGCAGCCACCCTCTCTGCATCAGATAGGATCACCCCGGGCCCTTCCACTCCCGTACACTGCCAGGAATCCGTGGAGCCTGCGATTGTGGCGGATGAGCCGAGCCGCTCCCCTCAGATAGCCAGTGTGTCGTCCGACCATGGTGCAGGTGTCCTCTCTCGTCAGGAGACCATTGCACATGCCAGCGCTGGGACGCCTGCATTGCAGCTGCCACCACCTGCAGCCCACACTGCTTCCAGCCATGCTCAAAGCAAGCACCCTGCGTCCGCACCCTCCAAGCCCAGAGGTCGGCCAGGCCGTACCTCAGGGGCTTCTGTGCGTCCAGACAGTCAGCAAGCGTCCCCCAGCCTTGAGCCCGCCACTGGGGTGCAATTACGTAGGAGCAGCAGGGAGGGAAGGGGCCGGGCGCGAAAGAGAAGTCGTTCTCCCTCAAGGGGCAAGTTGTAGAGGGAGGTGCTGAGACGTTTGTTTGTCCAAATTGAAGGACACCCTCAGCTGCTGTTATAGTTGCAGATTTTTGTTGAGTTTTGCGGCTTGGCCGAACAGGTCACATTTCTTTTGTAAGTTATGGTTTCTGCTCACTTTACGTTGTTTAGCTGTAATGAAAGACTTTTGTGTCAATAAACAGAAGTTTCAATGTTGCTTGGTGCATGTGACTACTTTCAGTGATGCTGGCATGCAGAGGCCCTCAAACATCCAAAGTGCGCATGAGGTAAGACTCTCATCATTCCGCCACAGGGGTGTCGAGACGAGTCCAGAGGAGCCTCTGACGTATGGACCTTCCACTTTCAGCAGCCCTTCCATCTTCCTCCTCCTCCTCCTCCTCCTCCGCCTGCTCTTCCTCCTCCTCCTCATACTCCTCCTCCTCCGCCTGCTTGTGCAGGGTCCGAGGGCAGGTCATGAATGGACGCGTTCGCCTATAAGGGTCTCTGTCACTTGCCGGATGCAACAGCAGACTGCAGCCTGAGCGTCAGTCGCATTGTCCCCAGTGGCTGACTGAAAGGATCCGTTGGCATAAAAATGGAGGCCATCAGTCAGTGTAGCCATCACGGACAGAGAGGTTCTGCAGCGTTCACGCGGCTGCAGATCCTGACCAAGCAGGTGGCACAGATCAGTAACAATGTCCCTCCAGATTCGGAGCCATCCCTAACACTGCTCCTCCGAAATGTCAAGGCTTGTCACCTGCTGCCTAAAGACCCTCGCAGCATCCCGTCGGATTGGCCGACCTCGATTGCCCCTCCTCCTTCTGGCCAATCCCTGCCCTCTCTCCCGCCGTCTCTCTGCCCCTTCACAGTGTTGGGCGATGAGGCCGTCGCCCTCTGAACAAGCTCCCATTCCAATGCCAGTTGGTCAAAAGCCTTTTAGGTGTAGTGCTGCAAGTGCTTCGGACAGGGTTGAGGGTCCCAAGTACTGTGAAGCTCAAATCCCAGAACTCCGCTCCACATGAGCTCGCCAACTCTCTCGAGCAGCGATCGCAATGAGCAGGCTAAGTGGCAGAAGATTCTGCACTAGAGCTGTCCCCTTTAAATAGCGCCGCCCTACTCCGAGAAGGGCCTGTTAGCCCTCCCTCGAACTGTCACTAATAGCGCTGGGCGCTAAGGCTCCGGGCGCCACCCAATATGCGCTCAGGCGCTGCTGAAAGGCGTTGCACACTGAAATGACGTCATGAGCTGCTTGCGCTCGCGGGCGCGCGCAAACACTTAGCGCAGGCGCTAAATGTATAGTCAATTTCTGAGTTGGCGCTATCTTCATAGCGTCCGCCCCAACATAGGGCTTTGCCTCAATTCTAGGTCTCTTTAGGCGCTCAGTGCCGGCGCTACCAACCCAATTTCTAGGCCATTGTTTATTGCAGCAAGGATTATTTGCAGGTGCCAGACATTTGCTTTCAAAGGTCTTTGAGCACTTTTAAAAGGCCTTCTGAAGTTGGAGGTGTTGAAACTTGACTCCATCAACTGTGGGGCCTCCTTGGAAGACCCTCTCCCCGCTTGCAATGAGCGCTTCCCCAAAGGAGGCATCTGCAAGCAGCATGGGAACCATTCGTTTTCTTTTTGCATGGACCTCAGATGAGGATGAGGAAGAGGATCTGGAGCAGGAGGAGGAGGAGGAGCAGGAGGAGGTCAGAGCACCGGTGTACTGATCTGCGGCAGTGGCAGCACGCGAGCACATGGCTACCCGGGATGCAAGGGATGAACTTATCCTGGCTAGATTTGCATAGGTTGCCCAAGTTGGCACATGTCCTTGGCTCCATCCTAGGACATCATTGACGATGGACATGACTCTCTGGCCTCCTTTCAATCAGGCCACCAACCTGACAATGCAGGTGTGGAGCTGCCTAAGACGAAAGAACAGATGCCATAACGCCACCATTTTGGCTTCAAATAATTTTAATGCTTTCCAACAGGGATGGCATTTCATCAATACACATAAATATTCTCCCAATCTGCACACAGATCTGGAGGTTACATCCCTTGCCAGCTGTACCCACAGAGGTTTCTTTGGCAGGCCTCTTCCTCCCAGATGAGTGGAAGAGCACCTCCATGCTAGCTGTCACCCCTTCAAACAACATTTGCAGCGCCTCATCCGAGAGCCTCGGGGAGGCCGTTGCCTTGGAATTGGACCTAGTGGTTTCTCAAAATATGTTGCAGGTGGTGCAAGATAGGCAGAAATCCTGTAGAATGAGCCAAGGGAGCAAGAAGCCATAAAATCAGACTGGAAAAGTGTTGTCAACAGAGGCGGGTTTCAGTCCCAAAACACTACTTGACCAAGGGCATCCCACACCTCTAAAATCAAGTGGCCAATCATGGGAAAATCTCAATTTTTTGAAAACTTTCAGTGGAGGCGGGTTTCAAATCCACCCAAACCGAAACCCGCCTCCATCTCGCCTCCAGTGGGAAAATTGCCCCCTTTGTTTTTAAATTCCTTTTTTTAAACTGTATCTTTTTTTCTCTCTCTCTTAATCCAATCTTTCTTTCATGCAAGGGAAAGTCTAACTAACGATGGCGTTCTGTGTTGCCCTGCCACAGGCACTTTTGGGCCAATATATTTTTATTTTCGTATCTTGTTTATGATGTTCTGTTAATGTGATAGAATGATGAGGCCACATGATAGCACAAACAATCAGATAAATCACTTCATACGCAACTAATTTCTAATTATATCTGCACTATACCCACAACAACAAGTTGTATTTATATAGCACCTTTAGCGTAGTAAAACGTCCCAAGGCGCTTCACAGGAATGTTATCAAACAGAATTTGACACTGAACCATATAAGGAGATATTAGGACAGGTGACCAAAAGCTTGGTCAAAGAGGTAGGTTTTAAGGAGCGTCTAAAAGGAGGAGAGAGAAGTAGCGAGGCGGCGAGGTTTAGGGAGGGCATTCCAGAGCTTAGGGCCTTGGCGGCTGAAGGCACAACTGGACAATGGTGGAGCGATGAAAATCGGGGATGGGCAAGAGGCCAGAATTGGTGGAGCGCAGAGATCTCGGAGGGTTGTAGGGCTGGAAGAGGTTACAGAGATAGGGAGGGGGCGAGGCCATGGAGGGATTTGAAAACAAGGATGAGAATTTTAAAATCGAGGCATTGCCGGACCGAGAGCCAATGTAGATCAGCAAGCATAGTAGTAAAACATCCCAAGGCACATAAAATACCCACAAAATTATTAATACCCACCCTTTCCCTGTATCCTTCCATATTTTTGCTTTTCAACTACCAATTTCTTTTTAAGTGATGCTATTTTCTTTGTTTGAAAAATGGTAGAAACCGGCTTTGTCTACGTTGAAGGCATTATATAAATTCAAATTGTTATTGTTATTGTTGAATATTTAGCACCAGCACAGGCATCACCTCACCCTATTGCCAAACCCTTCTATTCTTTCTCCCACATGTACCTATCTAGCTTCCAATTAAATGCATCAAATGCATTCGCCTCAACCACTCCATGTTGTAGCAAGTTCCACATTCTCGCCACTCTATGAGTAAAGACGTTTTTCGTGAATTCATTATTGGATTTATTACTTGCTATCTTATATTCACGGCCAAAAGCAAAATACTGCGGATGCTGGAAATCTAAAATTACAGAAAATCTACAGAAAATGCTCGAAATACTCAGCAGGTCAGGCAGCATCTTATGGCCTCTAGTTTGGTCTTTCCCCACTAGTGGAAACATCTCTACGTCTGCTCTATCAAGAACTAGGCTGATTTTTTTTTTGTCATGAAAAGGGTCTGGTCTGACCTTTGGTTAAGCATCCTGTGTGTGAGGGGGTGTTGGACTAAATTGGACAGCTCTTTCAAAGGGCCGGCACAAAGGACCGAATGGCCGAATGGGGCAGCAATATTGGTTAAAGGAACAATTGCAGCCATGAGGAGGGATGATATGTTCGAAGGATCATCAAATGAAGCTGAAGAACAAAAAAGGGGCAATTACACTGCTGGGAGTGTACTATAGAACCCCAAATAGTCAGAGGGAGATAGAAGAGCAAATATATAGGCAAATTTCTGAGAAGTGCAAAAAACAATAGGACAGTAATAGTAGGGGATTTCAACTACCCTAACAGTAACTGGTATAGAATCAGTGTAAAAGGTATAAAGGAATAGCGGAGGCTCTGACCATCATTTTTCAATCCTTTCTGGCTACAGGTGTGGTGCCGGAGGGCTGGAGGACTGCTACCATTGTACCGTTGTTTAAAAAGGGAGAAAGGGGTAGACCAAGTAATTACAGGCCAGTCAGCCTAACCTCAGTGGTGGGCAAATTGTTGGAAAAAATTCTGAGGGACAGTATCAATCGTCATTTAGAAAGGCACAGATTAATCAAGGACAGTCAGCATGGATTTGTTAAGGGAAGGTCGTGTCTGACTAACTTGAGGAGGTAACAAGGAGGGTTGATGAGGGTAGTGCGTTTGATGTAGTCTACATGGATTTTAGCAAGGCTTTTGACAAGGTCCCACATGGACCTTCTAGTGTCAACCGTGGCTCAGTGGGTAGCACTCTCTGTTGTGTCCGTCAGTAATAAGGCACAAGACTGCAGGAGAACGGTACAACAGGTGTTTACTCAACGTGGCTCACTCTGGAACTGAACTGTACAGATTACTACTCAGTGCTATATACAGGTGTGGTCACTGCCGGTACTGCAGTATACATGAGCTGTAAAAAGTAGTTCCCCCCTTAAAGGTATATACATTCTACATACATTACAATTCCTCCCCTTTTAGATTAACAGTACCATAACACTCATTTAACAATTAAATATCAAACTAATTACAATTAACACTTTTAACATACAACGTTATCTGAAAATAGTCCATTTATATATTCAGTCTTTGGGGAGGCTTCCTGATCCTTTCTGGATAACGCCTTTCCCGAGTGTCTCGCTCTTGGTGCGGAGGCGATTCTGGCACCCTGTCGTCGGTTGGGTCATCAGCTTCCGATGCTACTGTTTCTGAGGTAGATGCGGCCTGTACGTTGGGTTCCTCACCAGGTACGTATGGGCGAGACATGGGGTTGACTTGTTCCTGTGACTCTAGGATCTGGTCAGCATGGCGTCTCACGATGTTCTCCCCAACGTCCACTGTGTACATTAGTGGGCCCTGCCATGTGCATATCGTTCCTGGCTGCCATTTTTCTGTTCGGTAGTCGCGGGCCAAGAGTGGTTGCCCTACATTGAAGCTCCTTGTTGACTTCTCATGGATGTGCTGGAATTGCTTACTCTCAACATCTCTTCGTACGTTTGGTCTGAGCAAATCCAGGCGAGATCTTAACCTTCGGTTAAAGAACATCATGGCCGGGGCCTGGTTGGTGACTGCATGTGTCGCATTCCGGTAGGCGAACAGGAAATTGTCCACCTTATGCTGCAGCAGAATGTTGTCATTGTACATAGCCTTTATTGCCTTCTTAAAGGTTTGTACGAACCTCTCAGCCAATCCATTTGTGGCTGGATGATACGGGGCGGATGTGTAATGCCTTACCCCATTCTTCTTCATAAACCTCTGGAACTCTTCGGACACAAACTGTGGTCCGCTATCGGAGCAAATCTGTTCTGGCAAGCCGTTCCTGGCAAAAATGGTCCGTAGGACTGCAATAGTTTTCTCCGTGGTGGTGGAGGACATTTTGATGACCTCAGGCCATTTCGAGTGCGCATCCACGGCTATTAAAAACATTGAGTCCATGAATGGACCAGCAAAATCAATATGCACCCATTGCCATGGAGGTGAGGGCCACTCCCATGGGTGTAGAGGGGCATGTGGTGGTGCATTTTGGACTTTCTGGCATCCTGAGCAGCTCTTGGTCAGGTCCTCGATTTGTTTATCGATTCCCGGCCACCACACATAAGCCCTAGCAAGGCTTTTCATTTTTACCCCTCCCAGATGACCCTAATGAAGCTCATTGAGCACTCTATCCCTTAACTTGGGTGGAATTACCACTCGGGATCCACACATCAAGGTCCCCCGGCATACTGACAGCTGTTCTCTTCTTGACGAGAATGCTGGCAACAGTGAGTCGTCGTGTGCTGGCCATCCCTTCACCATCAAATCATATACCCGAGACAGTGTCGGGTCATTTCGGGTCTCCTTTTCTATACGAGCGTTAGTTACCGGTAGTGATTCAACTATAGGCGAATGAAATATTTCAACAGGATCCACTGCTGGTGCTTCCTCCGCAGTAGGCAGTGGCAGGCGTGATAGCCCATCAGCATTTCCATGCTGTTTCGTGCCCTTATATTCAATCTCATAGTGGTGCGCCCCTAGAAAAAGTGACCATCTTTGTAGTCGTTGCGCAGTCATCACCGGAACGCCCTTCTTTGGATTAAAAATGGAGACAAGGGGCTGGTGGTCAGTCAGCAAGGTGAACTTCTGCCCGTGCAGATAGTTGTTGAACTTTTTCACTCCCCACACTAGGCTGAGGGCCTCCCTGTCAATCTGGGCATAGTTACGCTCGGTTGAGGTTAGTGATCGTGACGCAAAGGCTATTGGCCTCTCTGAGCCGTCTGAGAATTTGTGCGACAGCACCGCTCCAATGCCGTAGGGTGACGCATCATACGCCAATCGAATTGGTAGTGCTGGGTTGAAATAGGCCAATACCTCTTTCGATGTGATTAGTGTTTTCCTCTCCTGGAAAGCTCGTTTACATTCATCACTCCATTTCCATGGCACCCCAGTTTGCAGTAGGGTGTTCAGTGGGTGTAGAATTGTAGACAAATTTGGCAAGAACTTATGGTAGTAGTTTACCAGCCCGAGGAACGACCTCAGTTGTGACACATTTTCTGGTGCTGGAGCCTTGACTACTGCCTCAATCTTTTCTGGGGACTTATGTAACCCCTCTTTATCGATAACGTGGCCACAATACGAGATCTGTTTTTTAAAAAACTCGCATTTGTGGCGGCTAGCTCGGAGCCCATATTCCTTCAATCTAGTGAGCACCTGATCCAGGTTGGCGAGGTGATCACTGTCATTTTCGCCCGTGACCAGGATGTCGTCCAAATAACACTGGGTCCCTGGGATCCCTTGCAGGACTTGTTCCATTGCCCTTTGCCAAATAGCCGGAGCTGATGCTACCCTGAATACCAGCCAGTTGTATTGGTAGAGACCTTTATGGGTGTTGATTGTGAGGTATTTTTTTGATACTTCTTCTACCTCCATTTGCAGATACGCCTGGGCCAGATCAATCTTAGTGAAGCGTTTTCCTCCAGATAGCGAGGCGAAAATATCTTCAATCCGCGGATGTGGATATTGTACGGTGTGAAGGACTGGGTTCACTGTTACCTTAAAGTCCCCACAGATGCGAACCTTCCTTGGTTCCCCAGGCGTGCTGCTCAACGACTTTTTCATCACAGGGACGATGGGCGTAGCCCACTCGCTCCAGCCTACCTTGGACAGTACTCCTGAACGTTCCAAACTCTCCAGCTCTGCTTCGACAGCTGGGCGGATCGCATAAGGTCTGACCTGGCCTTAAAAAATTTTGGGCTTGCATTTTCTTCGATTTTAATTGTTGCTGTCATGCCTTTTAGTGTTCCGAGTCCTTGCTGGAACACTTCTTGTGCGTCGGTTAGGATCTTTGACAGTCTCCCAGGTGTGACGTCGTCATCCCTTTTGGCAGCCACAGTCAGTGCTTGTATGGAATGCCAATCTAGCTGTATTTTCCAGATCCATTCACGTCCCAGTAATGGTGGTCCTCCATCTTGCAATACATACAGGTCTAGTTTTGGTGTTTCCTTACCGTTATATATAACGGTCACCCTTATTTTTCCTTTGGGGTAGACTTTTTGCCCCGTGTACGTCTTCAAAATAATTTTTGTGTCTCTCAAGGGTATGTGTGAGAATAGCCGCTCATAGTCCCGTCGGTTTATGACTGTTAGGGCTGATCCTGTGTCCAATTCCATTTTTACCTGGACTCCTGCTATCTTGAGAGTGACCCAAATGGTTCGGTGATCCTCCATTTTGATCACATTATGTAGTTTCAGACAACTCAGCTCCCTGCTTTCGGAGTCGGTATCACTCTTTTGTTCGTCTGAACTATTCTCCATCACCTTATGTACCTTCTTGTACTTTTCTTTTGGAGATTTCTTATTGCTGGTTTTCTTTCCTGACCTGCAGACTCGTGCTATGTGTCCTACTTTTCCATACTGTCTGCACACTTTGTCTTTGAACCAGCAATCATTGTGGTCGTGTGTTGTTCTGCCGCAGCGATAGCACTTCTCTGTTCTGTATGACATTTTGTTTGTGCCATATTCTTGCGGTCTCTGTTGTATCTCTGCAGCGCCCCGTGCTGCTGCTTCATATGATATCGCAATGCTGAAAGCCTTGTCCAGCGTAAGGTCCTTTTCAGATAAAAGCCGTTTCTGGGTTCCTTCACTTTGAAGCCCACACACAAACTTGTCCCTTAAGGTATCTGCCAGTCCCGTTCCAAACTGGCAGTGTTTTGATAGTTTGCGCAGTTCTGTTAAATATTCAGCATTGCTTTCATCCTTATGCTGGTTCCGTTTGTGAAACTTGAATCTTTCTGCTATCAGCAGCGGTGTGGGGTTTAAATGTTCCTGTAGTATCGTCACTATGTCTCCAAAACAATACCAGTGCTTTCTTGTCATCTGGCACCTCATTTGCCTTGCAGTATACCTCTATTCGTTTGACATATGTAGTCCAATCTTCGACTTCATTGTCAAATGCGGTGATACTGCCACTCTTCGGCATTTTGGGTGTGGTTTAAAATGGCTTAAAATGGCGTCTCCCGCACTTTCCTTCCTCCCCCGCTGCTGCCAACGAGTTTTCCGCGGGCCTTCCTACGCTGCTGCCAACGCCGCACTCGGCGGTCCTCGTGGCAATGGCGGCGCCTCGCGGGTTTCTGCGCGTCTCTCTCTCTCTCCTCGACGCTGCTCGGCCCCTGAACACCGGCTGCACCCTGTGCGCTCTGCCCTCTGTCTCTCTCCCCCGTTGACGCTGCTCGGCCCTTTGCTGTGCCGCTCGGTCGGGCTCTAGCCCGCCGCTGTCCGGGAAGGGTCTGCGCACTACCTGTTGCCAGCCCGTTTCGCTGGACCACCGCGACTGGAAAGCCAAGCCTGGCTCTCAACAGCCTCCCCCTCAATTCTCGAGTCTCTGCTGCTCTGATAGATGACTGGGCGGTTGCCTGTGGTCGACGCCCGTGTCTCTGGCCTTGACCTCCAATCTTCTGGTCTCCAGGAACGAATCCCTGGGAGGTGATGCAGAGTTGCAGGTAGGATCGAATTTTTCTCGTCGCCAATGTTGTGTCCGTCAGTAATAAGACACAAGACAGCAGGAGAACGGTACAACAGGTGTTTATTCAACGTGGCTCACTCTGGAACTGAACTGTACAGATTACCACTCAGTGCTATATACAGGTGTGGTCACTGCCGGTACTGCAGTATACATGAGCTGTAAAAACTAGTTCCCCCTTAAAGGTATATACATTCTATATATACATTACACTCTTCAGGTAGGAGGGGCTAGGAGTGAGCAGGTGCTGCTGAGTGCTTGATTGCTGCAGGGAGTTGGAGTGAGTTTGTAAAAAGTTGGTTGTGGGTTTTTTTTTTTTTTTCAGGTTTTAGGACCTTTTTGGTCCTTAAACAGTCGCCAGATTGCTGCTGAGGGGCCTGGAGTGCCGGGCCCTCAGAGGACAATGTTCCCAGGATGAATTTAATCAGGGCAGAAAATGTAGGGGGAAGGGAGAAAATAAGGCCCAAAGATTTGGGCCGGGACCCCAGGAGGTTTGGAAAAGAAAACACGGTGGTGGTTCAGTGCGAGGATAAGGAGATACAAGCTTGGGATATTATCCAGGTGGTACATGAGGACCAAAGCCGCATGTTGGATTCAAGGTGACGGTCAGTGGCCGAGAGGAGGTGGAAAGACTTTTACTGAGTTTGATGGTTGGAGATAAGTTCTTGGAGGTTTATATTGAGGACGATGTGCTAATAAAAAAGTTGGAGTTGTGGGACATTAAAATTTGCTCGGCAATAAAGAGGAGATACTATCCAGGAACGTGGGTAGTAGTTGGAACCCGTTATGTAAAGGTGCGGTTCCCAGAGGGGATGAAGTCATTGCCGTATAGCATGAAATTCAAGACAATGGAAGGAGTGCAGTTCTTCTGGGTACTGCATGATAACCAGGTGAAGGTTTGTTATTATCGTCTTGGACATGACCATCTTGTAAGACGCTGTCCAGACTTGTACTGTTATAATTGCGGTGAGTCTTGTCACATCTGTTTGTGTGTCACAATGGCCCCACCCGCTGTGAGTGTACGGCAGAAGGAAGCCCCTTGAGTGACGAGGAGATGGGAGAAGGAGAAGGAGGTGTGAGTGGAGCGGCCGGAGGAGTGGGGCAGGCAGAGGACGCAGTTGGTGAATGGAAGGAGAAAAGAGCACAGAAAGAGGCAGAAAGTTGCAGAGCAAAGAAGAGGATCAAGATGGTAGAAAACACACCAAGTACAGTGGAAAAGGACAAAGACAGCAGCGGGCAACATGGGTCGAGAGCAGAGTTGAGCCATAATAGGGCTCGGCTCTCTCTAATGAATCTGGTGTCTGCAGGGGGAGAGGAGGCGGGAGCGGGGTGCGTGGTAAATATAAGTACTCCAAAGAAAGATGGGGAGTCAGATATCTTGGGAGCAGGAGGGGGGCAAGACAAGGAGAGGGTGCAAGAGGCAGGAGCCTTAAAGGGGCAGCAGGATGCGAGCAGGGAGACAAAGACCCCAGAAGGAAGCAAGTTAGGTGCAGATGCGCCTTTGGTCCCAGAGAAAGAAGAGATTCAGGGAGCAGGAACGGAAGGTTACAGAAGAGCTCGATAGTGATGAGTCAGAGGGGGACAGAGACATGGAAGTGGGGGGTTGGGTGGCATCGTGTGGAAAGGTGGAAAGGGAAAGGTTAGTGAGAGGCAGAAGGAGAGAGAATTGGGCAGCTCCTCGGCCCAAATCTAATGTAAGGAAAAGGCTGAAACTGCAGGGAAGGCTCAAACAGGAGGTGAAAAAGAGCCAGAGTCTGCAGGAGAAAGTAACAGCTGCCCAAAAAGTTGGGAAGGAGCATGAGAGGAGGGAAGGGCCAGAGATTAAATGATGGGGGGATTATTAGGCACACTTCTCTTATTCTGAGCCATGATTACTGATCCATTTTTAAAGTACAATAGATTAGTATATGTTATGGGAGACAAATTAAACTTCAGGTTTTGATGTTAATATGTGGTGGAGGAATAGCTGTGAAGAGCGGCAGAGTGCATTTGTATGATACAATGGAATGATCACGATGTTGTAAAGGTTTTTAGGGGGAAAAATTCGGTTGCTTTGCGGCTCCCGTTAGTGCCCTTTTAGCAACTAGCGCCCGGGCACAGCGTCACCAACACCTCCCGCAAAATTCAGCGGGAGGTTAGCGGCGGCGCTAACCTTCAGCGCCCCGCGGCGCTGCGCCACCGGTGATGACGTCTTCACCGTGCGCAGTGCCCTGCTCGCGCCCCAGCCGCAATCTTCAGTAGCGCCCCCTGACTTACTGCCGGACACTATGTCCGACGGTGTCAGGGGCGCCTAGCTGCGGCTGGGGCAGCGCTAATTAAAGGCGAGGTGCCCGGCAGCCATTTTTGTTGCTGGCCGCCTGCCAGCACCTGCCTCCATTGCCGTCACTGGCCTCCTGAGTCCCCCCCACCCCCACCCCCGCGGAGTGCTCTCCATGAGCCTGGCACTTCTCTTGAGTGCCGGGCTCTTTTGCCGGCACTCCAATCCCGGTGGCCCAGCTGGGCCCCGGGCCGCGCTGCGCAAGGCCCCTCCCCTTTAAGAAGGGAAGGCCTGCAATTCCCTCGCAGCGCCCCAAGAGGGAGGCAGGGCGCTTCCAGTAGCGCCTCATTTCCCTCTTGGGGTGCTACCGATGAATTTTGGCTGCGGGGGTACTAATTTTTTCAGGGCCTCGGCGAAGTTAGCGCCCCAAAGGGGGCGCAACTCAATTTTTCCCCTTAATGTTTAATATATATTATTTAAAAAGTGGGTAGCACACTCGCCTCTGAGACAGAAGGTCCCACTCCAGGGACTTGAGCACATAAAAACCTAGGCTGACACTCCAGTGCAGTGCTGAGGGAGTGCTACATTGTCGGAAGTGCCTTCTTTTGGGTGAGATGCTAAACCGAGGCCCCGTCTGCTCTCTCAAGTGGACGTAAAAGATCCCAAGGCACTATTTTGAAGAAGAGCAGGGGAGTTATCCCTGGTGTCCTGGCCAATATTTATCCCTCAATCAACATAACAAAAACAGATTATCTGGTCATTATCACATTGCTATTTGCGGGAGCTTGATGTGCGCAAATTGGCTGCCGTGTTTCCCACATTACAACAATGACTACACTCCAAAAGTACTTAATTGGCTGTAAAGTGCTTTGAGATGTTCGTGAAAGGCGCTATATGAATGCCAAGTCTTTCTTTTATGGCAGACTGGTCAGAAAAGTAAAAACCATGGGCTTCACAGGAAAGTGGCAAGTTGGATCCAAAATTGGCTCAGTGGCAGGAAGCAAAGGGTAATGGTCGACGGATGTTTTTGTGACTGGAAAGCTGTTTCCAGGGCTCAGTACTAGGTCCCTTGCTTTTTGTGGTATACATCAATGATTTAGACTTCAATGTAGGGGCATGATTAAGAAGTTTGCAGATGATACAAAAATTGGCCGTGTGGTTGATAGTGAGGAAGAAAGCTGTAGACTGCAGGAACATATCAATGGACTGATCAGGTGGGCAGAAAAGTGGCAAATGGAATTCAATCCGGAGAAATGTGAGGTAATGCATTTGGGGAGGGCTAACAAGGCAAGGGAATAAACAATAAATGGTAGGCTACTGAGAAGTGTAGAGGAACAGAGGGACCTTGGAGTGCATGTCCACAGATCCCTTAAAGTAGCAGGGCAGGTAGATAAGGTGGTTAAGAAAGCATACGGGATACTTTCCTTTATTAGCTGAGGTATAGAATACAAGAGCAGGGAGGTTATGCTTGAAATGTATAAAACACTAGTTAGGCCTGTTAGAAACAGCTAGAGTACTGTGCAGTTCTGGTCACATTACAGGAAAGATGCAATTGCACTGGAGTGGGTACAGAGGAGATTTATGAGGATGTTGCCAGTACTGGAGAATTTTAGCCATGAGGAAAGATTGGATAGGCTGGGGCGGTTTTCTTTGGAACAGAGGTGTCACGGGGCCGTGCATTCACGGGGCCGTTTTGCTAGGGTTTCGGTAGTGGACCCAAACGCAGGAAACCTATCCAAGGACTCGAGACCGGGTAGAACTCGAAAGATGCTTCCTTGAGACTCGAGAACATAGAAACATGGTAACACTCGAAAGGAGATTCACTTGAGACTCGAAAACACAGAGACACAGCAAGAGCTGTCACTTGCAGGCAGGCGAACCCAGGACTGAGCGTAGAGGACAGGAAACAGGAAGCTTAAATACAGACCTGATTGGTCACGTGACATAATTATTCAAATGAGACACAGGAGACAAATACTTTAATAACAAACAGGTGGGGCCAGAGGCACAGCAGCAGCACACCGAAGCCTCAAAAACCGCCCTCAGGCGGCGAGCAGAGGGAAGTGCCGCTGAAGCCGTTACAAGAGGAGACTGAGGGGAGACTGGATTGAGGTGTATAAAGTTATGAGGGGTTGAGATAGAGTGGATATTTCCCCCAGCAGTGAGGTCAATAACCAGGTGCATAGATTTAAATAGGTAGAAAGATTAGAGGGGAGTTGAAGATAACTTTTTTCACCCAGAGGGTGGTGGGGGTCTGTAACTCAGTGCCCGAAAGGGTGGTAGAGGCAGAAACATTCAGCACATATAAAAAGTACTTGGATATGCACTTGAAGTGCCATAACCTACAATACTATGGGCTGTAACATTTGCATATTGAATTATCATTGGCCCGCAGGCATCTGTAAGGAATACCTATTATAATTTAAATTTAAAACAGAAATAGACAGTTTCCTAGAAGTAAAGGGAATTAAGGGTTACGGGGAGCGGGCAGGAATTTGGACATGAGTCTAGGTTCGGATTGGACATGGCCCTGTGGGTAGCGGAGCGGGCCCAGGGGCCGTGTAGCCTGATCCTGCTCCTATTTTGTATGTCTAATTCTGTTAGATTCAGGAGATGGTTCTGTGATAGTAGATTGGCGGTTAGGATCAGATCAGCCATGATCTTATTAAATGGCGGAGCAGGCTCGAGGGGCCGATTGGCCTACTCCTGCTCCTATTTCTTATGTTCTTTTGTATTCACATGTGATCACATGCTGAGTTGTCATTGGCCTGCAGGCATCTGTAAGGACTACTATTGTTTTGAAGACCCAGGCTAGGGGTCCAAATGCCAGGCTTTTCCCCACTGTGCTGTATGAGTAAGATCACAGACCTATTGCTTAATAAAAGAGTTAAACTGTAATACTCCGTTGTCCTGCAATTTATTATTGTTGTACAAAGTGTGCAAAACAAGACATGGTGGCAGAACAGGGATTTGAAATGGACATCGTTGGAGCTCCTGTGCCTTGAATCGATTGGGAATCTTTGAACTTACATAGAGAATGGCGCAAGTTCAAGCAACACGTGGAGTTGATATTCTCGGGTCCGCTGAAAAGCAAAGGGGAGGAAGAAAGATGCAGCTACCTACTCCTGTGGATCGGAGAAAAAGGGAGAGACATTGTTAACACATGGTCTCTCACTGCGGATGAAGAAAAGGTACTGAAAAGTTATTTTGACCATTTTGAATCATATGTGATGCCCAAGACAAATACGATATTCGCTAGGTACAAGTTTCAAGAGAAAGTACAAGGAGCTAATGAGTCGTTTGAACAGTTCGTGACTGAGTTAAAACTGCTGGTAAAAGACTGTGAATATGCAGATAAAGATGAGATGGTCAGAGACTGCATCGTGTTTGGAATACATTCAGCTAAAGTGAGAGAGAAATTTTTGAATGTTGGACAAAGCTATGGCCATAGTTAGATCGCACGAGATAGCCCAAGCACAGTTGAAAACCATAACGTGCGCCACAAGCAGTTCACGTGAACAGACAGTGCACGCAGTTAATAGACACACACTAAAGAACACCACCCAGAGAGCGTGTTTCAGAACAGAAAGAACAGAGAGAGTTCTAAAAATGAGCGACACAGACATAAAACGCTTCAAAAACTGTGGATATTGTGGAAACAGGATGCATGGAGAAAAGGAGCACTGCCCTGCCAAAGGAAGGCAATGTGCTAAATGTGGTAAACGGAACCACTTTGCTAAAGTTTGCAGGACTGTTTTTGGATCAGCAGTACACACAGTGAGTGACAGCCAAATGCCAGATAGAGAGCCAAATGCAGAGGAACTGTTTATTGATTCTGTGTCACAGAAAAAACAGATTTCAGAGACTGAGCAAGCCTTTGCAGATATTGAGATAGGAAAACAGGGCACAGAGCTTAGATTTAAACTAGACACTGGAGCTCAGGTTAATGTAATTCCACTGAGTGAGTATCACAGCTTGAAGGATGAGTGTGTGCTACAGCCCACCTCATGCAGACTGACCAGCTATGGGAGTGAGCAGCTCATTGTAAAAGGCACATGCGTGATGAAATACAAGTACAAAGAAAGCGACATGATGTTGGACTTTTACATTGTTGACACTTGAGCACCTCCAGTGCTTGGTCTAAAGGCATGTTTAGACATGGACCTCGTCAAGCTAGTGCTATCATTGACAGCACCAGTTGAGAAGCAGACAGTCATGGAGGAGTTTGCTGACGTTTTCAAAGGAATCGGACTATTCCTAGGAGAATGCACTATTCACCTTGACCCAGCAGCAACCCCTGTGGTTTGCCCACTGAGAAGGATACCCCTTGCTCTACATAGTCACCTGAAGGAGGAGCTGCAGAGCATGGAAAATACAGAAATCATCATCCAGGAAACAGAACTGATAGAGTGGGTCAACGCGTTAGTAGTGGTTGAGAAACCACGTACAGGCAAGCTCAGAGTCTGTCTCGACCCCAGAGATTTGAACAAGGCTATCAAACGTCCTCACTACCCTCTACCAACACTAGATGACATCACACCCAAGCTAGTGGGAGCACGTTACTTCAGTGTAATGGACGCACGATCAGGATACTGGACTATCAAGCTCACGGAAGAGTCATCTAAGCTAACAACATTCAACACACCATTTGGATGCTACCGATTTCTGAGTTTACCATTTGATCTTATCTCAGCTCAGGATGAATTCCAGCGGAAGATCGACGAAACCTATGCAGGCCTCGGCGGAGTAGTCGCAATCGTAGATGACATCCTCATCTATGGCAGGAATAGAGAGGAACATGACAGGAACCTCCGTGCGATGCTACAAAGATCACGGGAGAAAGGTATCCAGCTCAACCCCGAGAAAAGCATAATCAGATCCACCGAGATCAGTTATTTCGGGCATCGCCTCTCAACTGATGGCATTAAGCCAGATCCAGAGAAAATCTCTGCCATCAAGAAGATGGAGCTGCCGAAGAACCACGCAGAGCTAGAGACAGTACTAGGCATGGTTAACTACTTAGCCAAGTTTGCCCTGAGCCTCTCCAAAATCAACGCACCCATGCGTCAGTTGCTCAAACAATCCAATGAGTTCCTGTGGGACAAACAACATGACACAGCTTACCTGTGAGTGACTCAAAACTGAAGGAGATCTGAGCAGGAACAGAGAAAGATGCACAACTCACACTGCTGAGGAAAGTCATACATGAAGGATGGCCTGAGGAAAGGAGGAAATGCCCTCAGAGCATATCTGAATTCTGGAACCACAGAGACGAACTGTCACAAATCAACAGAATCATCTTCAAAGGGGAGAAAATCATCATTCCTACCAGTCTCAGAGAAGAGATGTTGACAAAAATTCATGCTGGACGTATGGGCATGGAAAAATGCAAACAAAGAGCACATGACATTATGTTTTGGCCCAGAATGTGCAAACACATTGAGGACATTGTTGGAAAATGTTCCATTTGTCTAGAACGCCACCCATCAAATGTCAAAGAGCCCATGATACCGCACCGTATCCCAGACAGGTCATGGCAACGGATCTGTTCACATGGATCAACGAGGACTACATAGTGACTGTTGATTACTACAGCAGATTTTTTGAACTGGACAAGCTTCACAGCACCACATCTGCAGCTGTGATCCACAAGCAAAAGGCAGCCTTTGCCAGGCATGGCATGGTAGAAACTTTAGTCTCAGACAATGGCCCCCAATACAAATCAAAAGAGTTCGAGTCGTTTGCCAAGGCATGGGATTTCACACATGTCACATCAAGTCCACATTACCCTCAAAGTAATGGCCTTGCTGAAAAAACTGTCCAGATTGCAAAAACACTCATGGGCAAAGCCAAAGCGGACAAAACAGACCCCTACATCAGTCTCCTTGAGTACCGAAACACTCCGGTTGACAACTTCAAGTCACCAGCACAGCTGTTGATGAGCCGCAGACTTCGCTCAAATTTTCCAAACACCAACCAGCAGCTGCAGCCAGAGGTCGTCAGCTGCAAGCAAGTGCATGCAAAACGTGTACAGAGACAGCAACACCAAAAGAGATACTATGACAGGTCAGCTAGACTACTGCCGCCGCTGCACAATGGAGAATCCGTCAGAATCCAGGAGCATGACTACTGGAAGCCAGCAGTCGTCATCCAGCCAGCTGACACTGAGCGATCGTATCACGTCCGCACCCCAGAAGGACAGGTGTACCGCTGCAATCGCAGGCACCTCCTGAACACCAAGGAACAACACCGTCATTCCGACGAGAGGATTAGTTCAACAGAGTGTGATGAACAGAGCAATACACAAAACACATCATACTTACCTGAACCTAAACCTGAACCTGATTTATTGACCGATTCAGGAGCATGCTCAGTTCCATACCACACAAGGTCAGGACGAGAGGTCAAGCTTAGAGTTATCCTTGACTTGTGAACTGTCAAAGGGTGTAGGCGGATCGCTGCCCTAAAAGAAAACTGTACATCGTTATTGAAACATTGAGATGTTTTCAGTGCTAGTTAAATGCTGAGTTTACTTATATGTTTATGCTACCGAGAACATTATGTAGAAGAAAGGTTTAAAAGTAATGTACTGTAGGAATGGAGGTTCCTAATGAAAAGACTGAGTTCGACTCAGGCAATCAAAACAACGAACTTTAATGGAACAAAACAGGTTTTAACTGGAAACTGCTGGAATACATCGAATACAGGTCTGCTCTCTTTGAAGGCTCCACGAGGACTGCCCTGCAGTCCTGTGGCTGATGTCATGACGTCATCACATTTTCCCGCCAGTCGGGGATCACGTAATGAACGACGTGAGGTCATTACGTTTTAACCGCGCTGTTAAAGCAACCACACTCTGTACAGTTAAACAGCATAAATAAAGGTACAGACTCAAACTGTAGCTAACATGTTGTTAAAGGAATTATGTACAAACGATGAGTCCTTTGGTGGCTCCGCCACATGCACCCCCCCAGAATTGTCTTTAACAGCAAAAGTGAGCCGCCGAGGAGGCCTGACAAGTCTGTCCGAGCGACTTCGGTAACCTGGCGGAGGAAGCTGATGGACGGTGGTGGAGCTGGCGGGCGGTTGTGGTTGAGCTGGCGCGGCGAGCGTGGTCGAGTTGGCGGGCGGCTTTGGTTGTTCTGGCACGGCGGCTGCGGGCGGTCGGCCACGTTTTGGCAGTTGAGCGACGACGACTGGGCGGTCCAGGTCCAGGTGAGCCGGCATCAATCGGTCCACCAAAATGTGATCCGGTTTTCCTCCGATGTCGACCGAAAAGGATTTGTCTCCTGGTTCGATGATGCGGAAAGGACCCGTGTAAGGGGGCTTGAGCGGATCCTGGTGAGCATCGTGGTGGATGAATACATACTCAGCATTCTTCAGTTCCGCTGGTACGTGGGAGTTCTGTAAGCCGTGATTTGATGTAGGCACCGGAGCGAAGCATCTGGCCACTTCCTGGTGGCTAACGAGTTGCTGGGAGGCGGACCATGGCTCTGTGGGAGAAGGGAGGAAATCCCCTGGTACTCGGAGAGGCTGGCCATAGACGAGTTCGGCTGAGGACGATTGCAGGTCTTCTTTGGGCGCCGTATGAAGACCCAAAAGGACCCATGGAAGTCTGTCCACCCATCCTGCACCTTGAAGACTAGCCCGAAGGGCGACTTTAAGCGACCTGTGGAATCGCTCGCAAAGGCCTTTCGCCTGTGGATGATATGCGGTGGTGCGATGAAGTTTGGTGCCGAGCCCCTGAGCTACAGCGTTCCAAAGCTCCGAGGAAAATTGTGGCCCACGGTCGGAAGAGATGTCCGCCGGTATCCCGAAACGAGCAACCCAACAGGAGATGAAAGCTGCAGCGACGTCTGCCGAAGTGGTGGAAACCAAAGGAATTGCCTCTGGCCACCTAGTGGTGCGGTCCAACATGGTGAGGAGGTGCGTATAACCATGAGAAGGCGGAAGCGGCCCCACAAGGTCCACATGCACGTGGTCGAAACGACGCTCCGGAACAGCGAACGTAGCCACTGGAGCTTTAACATGATGCTGGACCTTGGCCTTCTGGCAGACTACGCAGGTATTAGCCCAGTCACGGACATCGAGGTGCATACCTTTCCAGACGAACTTCGCCGACATAAGCCGTTGTGAAGCCTTCATCCCAGGGTGCGACAACCCGTGTATGGCAAAAACACCTTCCGGCGCCATGCGACCGGCACGATAGGTCGGGGAACGCCCATGGAGACGTCGCAAAGGAGCGTGGCGCCTGCGGCCTGGAAAGTGATGTCGGTTGCTTGGAAACTAGAGGGGACGGTTCTGTATGATTGGACCTCAGAGTCCGAGGCCTGATCTGCAGCCATGAGGGCATAGTCGATCCCCAGGTGAACCGCATGAACCGTTGCACGGGAGAGGCAATCCGCCACCAGGTTGTCCTTACCAGACACATGTTGAATGTCCGTGGTAAATTCGGAAATAAACGTCAGGTGACGTTGTTGACGAGCGGACCACGGTTCAGCGGTCTTGGCCATGGTGAATGTTAGAGGCTTGTGGTCGACAAAAGCCGTGGACGTCCTTCCAATAAGAACTGGAAATGGCGAATGGCTAGGAAAAGGCCAGTAACTCCCGATCGAAGGTGCTGTATTTTTTTTCATTTTTCCGTAGTTGACGGCTGAAAAACGCCAGCGGTTGCCACGTGCCGTTGACCCACTGCTCTTGTACTGCGCCGATGGCGTAGTCTGACACGTCTGTGGTAAGGGCGATGGTGGCACCTGGAAGTGGGTGCGCCAGCATGGTTGCGTTGGCCAAGGCACTCTTGGTGTTGACGAACGCCTGGTCCATCTCAGCTGTCCAGCTGGTTGGATCCTTACCGGACTTGTCCTGGAGGGCCCCGTACAAGGGTTGCATAAGCTGAGCCGCCTTAGGGACGAATTGGTGATAGAAGTTGACCATCCCCAGGAACTCTTGCAGGGCCTTGATGGTTGGCGGGCGCAGGAAAGAGGTAACCACTTCCACCTTCGTCATTAAGGGGACGGCGCCGTCTGATGTTATGCGGCGTCCCAAGAAATCAATCTGCTGCAGGCCGAACTGGCACTTGGCCGGGTTGATGATTAAACCATGCTGGCTGAGGCACGTAAAGAGGGTACGCAAATGGGAGATGTGCTCTTTCTTGCTAGCACTGGCGATGGGAATGTCGTCAAGGTAGACGAAGATGAAGCTTAGGTCTTGGAGCACGGAGTCCATTAAGCGCTGGAAAGCCTGTGCCGCATTCTTCAAACCAAATGGCATCCGCAGGAACTCAAAGAGGCCGAAAGGGGTGATGACTGCGGTTTTCGGGACATCTTACGGGTGCACGGGAACCTGGTGATACCCCCAGACGAGGTCGACTTTAGAAAAGATAGAATTTCCTGCCAAATGAGCCGAGAAATCCTGACTATGCGGAATCGGGTACCGATCAGGAGTAGTGGCGTCGTTCAGGCGTCGGTAGTCACCGCATGGCCGCCAGCCACCGCCCGGTTTCGGAACAATGTGGAGAGGCGAAGACCAGGGACTATTGGATCGGCGAATGATCTCGAGCCGCTCCATCGTGTCGAACTCCGCTTTCGCAGCCGCGAGCTTGCCGGGTTCGAGCCTTCTAGCCCGCGCATAAACCGGGGAGCCAGTAGTGGTGATATGATGTTCAACACCATGCTTCGTGGCCGAGGAGGAGAAAGTGGGCTTTGTCAGCTCCGGAAACTCTCCGAGGAGCCGAGTGAAGTCATCCGGAGGAGGGAAAGCGCAGGCAATAGAGCGCGCCACGATGGTACCATGGTAGCACGGAATTGAGTGGAAGGTGGCCGCGTTGATCAACCAGCGGTGCTGGACATCGACGAGGAGGCCGTTGGCACACAGAAAATCCGCCCCTAGGATGGCCTGCGAGACTGTGGCTGTGACAAATTCCCAAAAGCAGCGTTGACCGCCGAATCAGACTTGGACCCGCTGCTTTCGGAAAGTTCAAATTGCTGTGCCATTAGCCGCAACGAGGGAAAAACCGTGGATCCCAGCTTGCATATCGAGATTCGACGCAGGTAGAATGCTACACTGCACCCCGGTGTCACAAAGGAAACGTCGACCCGATAGGGAATTGGTGATATAAAGAAGTTTCCCCGTAGATCCGACGGCCATCGCAACCGCGGAGCGCCCATTAGACCCGGTCCTCCTTCGCCAGGAACGCTGCAGGAGCTTTGTTTTCTTTGGGCGAAAAACTGCAGGGAGGGCGGCAGCGTCGTGCTTTCACACCAAAACGGGCGTGGTAGGAGCACCAGCCAGCTGCAGGAGGAGCTGGAACCGCGTCTGTGGGGAATGGGCGCATCGTGGCCGCGCAGCACTGCTGGGTTACAGTGAAAATCTTATCGGCTTCGGCAGCAAGCTCAGCGCAGTCTGTAATGTCGAATCTGGCTAGGGCAGCCTGTACCTGTTCCGGCATTTGGTAGAGGAAAAGCTCCCGGAAGAGGAAGCATTCCGGTTCGGCACCCAAGAGCATGAGCATTTGGCTCATGAGCTCAGACGGTTTGGAGTCCCCGAGGCCAGGCATCGTGATGAGCCGGCGAGCGCGCTCTGACTTCGAGAGCCCGAAGACCTGTAGCAACCGTGCCTTTATCGTATCATACTTGCTGTCAGTAGGAGGACTACCGAGGAGGCTGACGATCCGTGAGGCAGTTGCGCTGTCGAGGACGGAGACCATGTAGTAATAACGGGTCTGATCCGCGACGATGTTCCTGATGGCGAACTGGGCTTCAGCCTGGATAAACCAGGCGTCTGGTTGTTGCTCCCAGAACTGTGGCAGTTTCAGAGTCACGGCGTTCGTGTCTATGCTGAAGATCTTCCGCGAAAACTGTTCACGAAAGTCGGGGTCACCAATGTAGGAACGGAGGTTCCTAACAAAAAGACTGAGTTCGACTCAGGCAATCAAAACAACAAACTTTAATGGAACAAAACAGGTTTTAACTGGAAACTGCTGGAATACATCGAATACAGGTCTGCTCTCTTTGAAGGCTCCATGAGGACTGCCCCTGCAGTCCTGTGGCTGACATCATGTTTTCACGCCAGTCGGGGATCATGTGATGAACGGCGTGATGTCATCATGTTTTAACCGCGCTGTTAAAGCAACCACACTCTGTACAGTTAAACAGCATAAATAAAGGTACAGACTCAGACTGTAGCTAATATGTTGTTAAAGGAATTATGTACAAACGATCTGAGTCCTTTGGTGGCTCGGCCACAGCATAACATTTTTTTTTAAAGAAAGGGGATGTAACATTTGCATATTGAATTATCATTGGCCCGCAGGCATCTGTAAGGACTACTATTATTTTGAAGACCCAGGCTAGGGGTCTTAATGCCAGGCATTAGTAGAGTGGATTGGGAAAATAGATTAAAGGGTAAGATGATACATGATCAGTGGTGTACATTTAAGGAGTTATTTTACAACTTCCAAAAAATATATATTCCACTGAGAAGAAAAGGGTGTAAAAGAAAAGACAGCCATCCGTGGCTAAGTAAAGAAATTAAGGATAGTATTCGACTAAAAACAAGGGCATATAAGGTAGCCAAATCTAGTGGGAGGATAGAGGATTGGGAAAACTTTAAAAGACAGCAAAAAATAACAAAAAGGTTGATTAAGAAAGGGAAGATAGATTATGAATGTAAATTAGCAAAAAATATAAAAACAGATAGTAAGAGTTTTTATAGTTATATAAAAAGAAAAATGGTGGCTAAAGTAAATGTTGGTCCCTTAGAGGATGAGACCAGGAAATTAATGGTGGGAAATATGTGTAATGTCCATGTGTAGATAAAGACACTGAAGACAGGAGTCGGTTCATTTAGTACCTCAGCCATGCCCTCTGCCTCCATACATAGTGTAGTGTCCGTGTGTAGATAAAGACACTGAAGACAGGAGTTGGTTCATAGGTATTTACTAAGCAAGTCTGGGGGGGGGTTCTAAAGGATATACACAATACACAGGCTTATATAGCCCAAGTGGCAATTACCGGCATTGCGCACACCTGGGGCTCTTAAAGGCACATACACCACAATTCCTCCCCTTCTAGCTAACTAGTACATCATATTTTAAGTAATTATTAATTACATGTTATATGCAAAATAATATACATTGCTGTATTAATTAATTATAAGTTAGTCTCTCAGGAGGCTTCCTGACTCGGTCCGGATAACGCCTCGGGGGTGTAGTAGTTTCTGGTGGTGTAGTAGGTTCTTCTGGTAAGGCCGATTCGGCTTGAAGGCCAGTGTCGGGTTCATCGGGTTCCAGTATCACCGGATCGGAGGTAGATATGGGTATCTCTACTTCATCGTTAGATGTATAGCGTGGTGGTGTAGGTTGTCCCTTTTCGGATGACTTGATGATTTGGTCAGCATGGCGCCTTATTATGCATTCTCCGATGTCCACGGTATACATCAGTGGTCCTAGTCGTGTGCAGATAGTTCCAGGCTGCCATTTCTCGGTACGGTAGTCCCGGGCCAAAACCGGTTGGCCTATCTGGAAGGCCCTAGTTGGCCTTTCATTCATGCCCTGAAACTGCCGGTTCTCCACGTCCCTTCGGATGTTGGGCTTGACCAAATCCAGCTGGCATCTTAGGTTTCTATTGTAGAACATCATGGCGGGAGTTTGGTTGGTAACCATATGTGTTGCATTCCTATATGCAAATAAGAAGTTATCCACCTTGTGCTGAAGTTTTATGTTTTCATTACCCATGGCCTTTATGGCCTTCTTAGGTTTGTCCAGACCTTTTTCAGCCAATCCATTGGTGGCGGGATGGTATGGGGCGGACGTGTAGTGCTTTACCCCATTGTTCTTTAAGAACTTTCTGAATTCTTCGGACACAAATTGCGGTCCATTATCAGAACATATCTGTTCCGGCAGCCCATTCCTGGCAAATATGGTCCTTAATACTGTGATGGTTTTTTCCGTGGTGGTGGAGGACATCTTTATTACCTCCGGCCACTTGGAGTGTGCATCAACTGCGATTAAGAACATTGAGTCCATAAATGGACCAGCAAAGTCGATGTGCACCCTTTGCCAGGGAGATGAGGGCCACTCCCATGGATGTAGAGGGGCCTGTGGCGGAGCATTTTGGACCTTCTGGCATCCTAGGCAGCTCTTGGTCATGTCTTCGATGTCTCCATCGATACCTGGCCACCATACAAACGCCCTAGCTAGGTTCTTCATTTTCACTCCACCCAGATGCCCCTCGTGAAGCTCCTTTAGCACTTTATCCTGGAGTTTGGGTGGAATCACCACTCTGGATCCACACATCAAGGTTCCTCGGCACACTGACAGCTGCTCTCTTCTTTGCGAGAATGCTGGCAACAGTGGTTCGCCATGTGCTAGCCATCCCTTCATTGTTAAATCGTAGACCCGTGAGAGAGAGTAGGGTCATTTCTGGTCTCCCTTTCAATGGCAGAATTTGTCACCGGTAGACATTCCACTATGGTAGAGTGGAATATCTCTACTGGGTCTACTGTAGGTGCCTCTTCTATCGTTGGCAACGGCAGGCGCGATAAACCGTCAGCATTCCCATGCGGTTTTGACCCTTTGTATTCAATGTTGTATTGGTGTGCCCCTAGAAAAAGGGACCACCTCTGTAGTCTTTGTGCCGTCATAATGGGGACACCTTTCTTAGGGTTGAATATGGAGATGAGGGGTTGATGGTCAGTCAGCAAGGTAAATTTTTGTCCGTGTAGGTAATGGTTGAATTTCTTCACTCCCGATACCAGGCTGAGTGCTTCCCTGTCTATCTGGGAATAGTTACGCTCAGCTGAGTTCAATGAGCGTGACGCAAAAGCTATCGGCCGTTCCGAGCCATCAGGGAATCTATGGGACAATACCGCTCCTATGCCGTAAGGGGATGCATCACACGCCAGTCTGATTGGTAGTGATGGGTTGTAATGAGCCAAAACTTTCTCGGATGTGATTAAGTCTTTACATTTATGGAAGGCACGTTTACAGTCTTCGTTCCATTTCCAAATCACTCCTGTGTGTAGAAGATCATTAAGAGGGTGTAGAATAGTTGATAAGTTCGGTAAAAATTTATGATAGTAATTTATTAATCCCAGGAATGACCTCAATTGTGAAACATTTTCAGGTGCTGGGGCTTTTATAACTGCTTCAATTTTTTCAGGTGACTTATGCAACCCTTCCTTATTAATTATGTGGCCACAATATGATATCTGATTTTGGAAAAATTCGCACTTGGGGCGATTTGCTCGTAGGCCCCGTTCTTTCAGCCCAGTGAGCACCTGCTCCAAATTGGCAAGGTGCTCGTTGTCGTTTTCTCCTGTTATAAGGATGTCGTCTAGGTAACACTGAGTCCCCGGAATCCCTTGCAGGACTTGCTCCATAGCTCTTTGCCAGATAGCTGGAGCTGATGCTACTCCAAAAATCAGTCGATTGTACTGGTACAGGCCTTTGTGTGTGTTTATTGTGAGATACTTTTTAGAGGCCTCCTCAACCTCCATCTGTAGATATGCCTGTGCCAAGTCAATTTTTGTGAAACGTTTTCCTCCGGATAGTGAGGCGAAAATATCTTCTATCCTCGGAAGAGGATACTGTACCGTGTGAAGGACCGGGTTTACAGTCACCTTAAAGTCCCCACAGATGCGAATTTTTCTCTGTTCCTCAGAGTTATTTTTCAATGCTTTTTTCATGACTGGAACGATGGGTGTTGCCCATTCGCTCCAATCTATTTTGGATAATACGCCTGCCTTTTCCAAATTCTCCAGCTCTGCCTCGACTGCCGGACGTATTGCGTATGGCACCGGTCTTGCCTTAAAAAATTTTGGAATTGCTGCATCTTCCACTTTTATTGAGGCGGTGATGCCTTTCAAGGTTCCTAGTTTCTCTTGAAACACTTCTTTGGCGTTGGCCAAGATGTCTTTTAATCGTTCAGGTATGATGTCATCATTGTTTTTTTCCTTACTGGTCACCGTCAGTGCCCGAATGGAGTGCCAGTCTAAACGTATCTTCCTTATCCATTCACGTCCCAACAACGGTGGACCACCATCTTGTAGAATGTATAAATACAACTTTTGTATTTCTTTGCCATTGTATACCACAGGCACCTTTATTTTTCCTTTGGGGTATACCTTCTGCCCCGTATATGTTTTTAAGATAATGGATGTGTCTTTTAGAGGTATATGCGAAAATAGCCTCTCGTAATCTCGTCGATTTATTACGGTTGGAGCTGATCCTGTATCTAGCTCCATTTTAACTGGGGACCCTGCTATTATGAGGGTAACCCAAATGGTCTGGTAATCTTCATTGGCAATTACATTATGTAATTTGAGAGAGCTTAGTCTCTTGTTCCCGGAGTCGCTATCGCTCTTCTGGTCTTTGGAGCCACTGTCCGTCATCATTTGTACCTTTGTGCTTTTCCTTATTGATTCTTTTCCCATTAGTGGATTTTTTATTTTCAGATCGGCATACACGTGGAATGTGTCCCATCTTTCCGCATCGCCTGCATGCTTTTTCTTTGAACCAGCAATCCCTCTGGTCATGGTTGGATCTGCCGCAGCGATAACATCTTTCGAAACCCCGTGTCATTTCATGGGTGCCGAAGTCCTGTGGCCTTTGCTGTATCTTTGCCGCTCCTATTGCACTGAAAGCCTTGTCCAGTGTTAAATCTTTTCCAGAAGATACCTTTTTTTGTGTTTCTACACTTAGGGGATCGCAGATGAATTTGTCTTGCAGAGAATCTGCCAGTCCTGCCTCGAATTGGCAGTGTAGGGTATCAACAATCTCCTCAAAATTCTTGTCCATCGGTTCGGCTGGAGTGATTAAGTTGCGTAACAGCTTGTATGTTTCTGCGCCCATTAAATCCAGAAGCACTGAAGCTTTTTTTTCATCTTCTATTCCATTTGCGGTGCAAAACACCTCCACTCTTTCTACATATGTGGTCCAATCCTCTATCTTATCAAAAACATCAATATTGCCAAAGTTAGGCTCTGTTTCGTTATCAAAAGCATCAATATTGCCAGACTTAGGCATTTCAAAAAAGGATATGGCACTTCCCGCGCTTTTTTTTTTCTCTCTGTAGCAACGATATGGCGCTTCCTGCGCTTTCCCGCCGCTGCTACCGATAACAATGCTGTTTTACTGTGGTTTCCATTTATTCACTGTTGGAGACTCGTTCCCGACGGAGGTCTAAACGCTGACCTGCTTGCCGCGCTGGCCGTCTCCCGAGTGCACCCTCCCAGTCCGTTATTGCTTGCCTCCGATTTCGCTGCCTGTCTCAGCTGTAGAGCCCGCCGCTGGAGCCCCAGCCTGACGCCCAGGAAGGATTAGCGCAGTACCTGCCACCAGCTTGACCAGCTGGTGAAACCACAGTTTCTATTACTTCCTTGAGTCTTCTGGATGCTGGAGGAATCGATGTCCTTGAGGTGCTGCCGAATTGCAGGTAAGTCCGTTTCCACTTCGTCGCCACTGTAGTGTCCGTGTGTAGATAAAGACACTGAAGACAGGAGTTGGTTCATAGGTATTTACTAAGCAAGTCTGGGGGGGGGGTTCTAAAGGATATACACAATACATAGGCTTATATAGCCCAAGTGGCAATTACCGGCATTGCGCACACCTGGGGCTCTTAAAGGCACATACACCACAATTGCTTTTAAAGGCACATACACCACAATATGGAGATGGCAAAAACACTGAATGAATATTTTGTATTAGTCTTTACAGTAGAGGACACTAAGAATATCCCAACACTGGACAAACAGGGGGCTATAGGGGGGGAGGAGCTAAACACGATCAAAATCACTAAGGAAGTGGTACTCGGTAAAATAATGGGAATCAAGGCGGATAAATCACCTGGACCTGATGGCTTACATCCTAGGGTCTTGAGGGAAGTGGCGGTAGGGATTGTGGATGCATTGGTAATAATTTTCCAAAACTCCCTGGACTCAGCAAAGGTCCCGGCAGACTGGAAAACTGCTAATGTAACACCCTTATTTAAAAAGGGCAGTAGACAGAAGGCTGGAAACTATAGACCGGTTAGCCTAACATCTGTGGTAGGTAAAATTTTGGAGTCCATTATTAAGGAGACAGTAACAGGATATTTGGATAATCATAATTTAATAGGACAAAGTCAGCATGGTTTTATGAAGGGGAAGTCATGTTTGACAAATTTGCTGGAGTTCTTTGAGGAAGCAACATATAGGGTGGATAAAGGGGAACCAGTGGACGTAGTGTATTTAGACTTCCAAAAGGCATTTGACAAGGTGCCACACAAAAGATTATTGCTTAAGATAAAAAATCACGGGATTGGGGGTAATATTCTGGCATGGATAGAGGATTGGCTATCTAACAGAAGGCAGAAAGTTGGGATAAATGGTTCATTCTCAGACTGGCAATCAGTAACTAGTGGTGTTCCGCAGGGGTCAGTGCTGGGTCCCCAACTCTTTACAATCTATATTAACGATTTGGAGGAGGGGACCGAGTGTAACATATCAAAGTTTGCAGATGATACTAAGATGGGTGGGAAAGTAGTGAGTGAGGAGGACATAAAAAACCTGCAAGTGGACATAGACAGGCTAAGTAAGTGGGCAGAGATTTGGCAGATGGAATACAATACTGGAAAGTGTGAGGTTATGCACTTTGGCAGGAAAAATCGTAGAGCAAGTTATTATCTTAATGGCAAGAAACTGGAAAGTACTGAAGTACAAAGGGATCTGGGGGTCCTGGTGCACGAAACTCAAAAGGTTAGTATGCAGGTGCAGCAAGTGATTAAGAAGGCCAATGGAATGTTGGCTTTCATTGCTAGGGGGATAGAATATAAAAATAGGGAGGTATTGCTTCAGTTGTACAAGGTATTGGTGAGACCGCACCTGGAATACTGCATACAGTTTTGGTGTCCATACTTAAGAAAAGACATACTTGCTCTCGAGTCAGTACAAAGAAGGTTCACTCGGTTAATCCCAGGGATGAGGGGATGGACATATGAGGAGAGGTTGAGTAGATTGGGACTCTACTCATTGGAGTTCAGAAGAATGAGAGGCGATCTTATTGAAACATATAAGATTGTGAAGGGGTTGGATCGGGTGGATGCGGGGAGGATGTTCCCGATGATGGGTGAAACTAGAACTAGTGGGCATGGTCTTAGAATAAGGGGCCGCTCTTTCAAAACTGAGATGAGGAGGAACTACTTCACTCAGAGGGTGGTAGGTCCATGGAATATGCTGCCCCAAAAAGCTGTAGAAGCTACACCATTACATAAATTTAAAACAGAAATAGACAGTTTCCTAGAAGTAAAGGGAATTAAGGGTTACGGGGAGCGGGCAGGAATTTGGACATGAGTCTAGGTTCGGATCGGACATCGCCCTGTGGGTAGTGGAGCGGGCCCAGGGGCCGTGTAGCCTGATCCTGCTCCTATTTCGTGTGTCTAATTCTGTTAGATTCAGGAGATGGTTCTGTGATAGTAGATTGGCGGTTAGGATCAGATCAGCCATGATCTTATTGAATGGCGGAGCAGGCTCGAGGGGCCGATTGGCCTACTCCTGCTCCTATTTCTTATGTTCTTATGTTTGTTCTTTTCCCCACTGTGCTGTATGAGTAAGATCACAGATCTAATGCTTAATAAAAGAGTTAAACTGTAATACTCCGTTGTCCTGCAATTTATTATTTTTGTACAAAGTGTGCAAAACAAGACATGGACCAAAAGCTGGAAAGTGGGATTTGGCTGGATAGCTCTTTGTCGGCAGGCATGGAGAAGATGGGCCGAATGGCCTCCTTCTGCACTGTAAATTTCTATAATTCTAGGCAGTAAAGATTCTAAGCCAAACTAAACAAGAGCAAAACAAAAAAAACTCATTCTTTGTGGTGGGTGTGTTATTTTTTGAAATAAATTGCAAGACCTCAGCACATTCTACCACGTGTCTGCCTGCCTGCGAGCGCGCGCTCAGAAGGGAGAGCGCGTGCCAGAAGGCGGGGCACACACACACACACAGGCGGCGGGCTCAAACCGCTTGCGAGCGCGCACGCTCTCACACACACTCTCCGTGAGCGCGCACGTATGGTGCGTGGAGGGGCGGGGCTTGCGGCCGGGCTCGAGCGAGGGCTGTCTCTGGCGGTGACTCGGCGCTGCTGCTGCTGCAAGATGGCCGCTCAGGACGAGCTGAGTAAGTTTACACAGAGAGTTAAATGGGGGGTGGGATAACAAAAAGCTTTTTATTAATAAATCACAACCCTCTCCCCCCCAGACATTACACCATTTACACAACGAGGGTGGGAGAAAAGACCACTGGAGTGGGTTAACACCTTTATTTTTTTTAAGTATCTCTCTATGTCGAATAAGCCTGAAGCGCTTTCCTCTCCACCCCCCCCCCCCGCCCTTTAAAATCCGTTGTTTTCTATAAATCTACACTGCTGTCTTCAAAAGGTTGGTCGTCAGCCCCCCAATGTGTGACACCCTTGGAGAACGTGTGGGCCCCACCGCAGGAGCTCAGCCTCTGCCACAATCATCTGTTGTGCTATTGTCAAGTACACTCTCAAGCAAAGGGATGTAGTTTACATGTTGCTAACTTCAATTTCCGTGTGTTTTGTGGAAATTCGAAGGCACATTGCAAACTGTCGCCACCCCAGCCCCCCCTCCCGTGAGATTGCAGGCCTGGTATTTAGAAATGGTTTTAACTGAGGAGAGAGGGAAACCACGCCACTTGCAGGAAAACGAAAGTAGGATTTTAATAGAAACCAGTATATAAACTCTTTATTTGCACCTTTTTAAAAACTTGTTAGCTTGTCCTCTTAATGCAGTTCTGTATACTTCCCATGTTTTTCTACTTAATATGCATTTCACCATTCTATACATTACACTAGACTAGAATGATTTGGTGCAAACCCATTGCATCATAAACTTCAGTAAAGGTGGTATGAAAGATTTTTCAAGGTCCATTTTAAAAAAAAAGAAGCCTCCGGGACCATAGCTCGAAACATATACCTAGTGCGGTACTGTGCCATACAAACTGGAAAGGTTCTTGTGCCATTCCTAGTCCGTGGCGAGTTAGTTGATCACAAGATAGTGTTGAGAGCCCTACAATTGATTTCTGTGCCTGTGAACCAACAAGCGGCGGGGGGGGGGGCAATTAGCTCTGGTTTTCCACTCCTGATTGTTGTTTAGTGACCTCCTACTGGGATATGAGGAGCAGATTGGGCCTGGGTTTGACTAAGATGCCCCCTCCCCAACTGCTGACACTGCACAGGCTTACACGTGAAGAATGTTCACTTGGATGAGGTTATAGAGGCTGCCAGCACCTATGATCCTATACCTCAGTAAAGTTATCACCGAGTGGAGGTGAAAGAATAGTGGCAGGATGGGTACCTATGGACAATTTGTCGTCTTTGGTTTAGAAAGTGCATGATGTCGTGAAACTCCAGTATGATTTGGACAGGTTGGGTGATTGGGCAGAAACATGGCAAATGCACTATAATGTGGATAAATGTGAGGTTATCTACTTTGGTGGCAAAAACAGGAAGGCAGACTATTATTTGAATGGCAATAGATTGGGAGAAGGGGAAGTGCAAAGAGACCTGGGTGTTCTTGTGCACCAGTCGCTGAAAGTAAGCATGCAGGTGCAGCAGGCGGTTAAGAATGCAAATGGTATGTTGGCCTTCGTAGCAAGAGGGTTCAAGTACAGGAACAAGGATGTCTTGCTGCAGTTGTACAGGGCCTTGGTGAGACCGCACCTTGAGTATTGTGTGCAGTTTTGGTTGCCTTATCTGAGGAAGGACGTTCTTGCCATGGAGGGAGTGCAGCGAAGATTCACCAGGCTGATACCTGGGATGGCAGGAATGACGTATGAGGAGAGATTGTGTCGATTGGGCTTATACTCACTGGAGTTTAGAAGATTGAGAGGGGATCTCATCGAAACCTATATAATTCTGTCAGGCCTGGACAGAATAGATGCAGGAAGGATGTTTCCGATGGCCGGGGAGTCCAGAACCAGGGGTCATAGTCTAAGGATAAGGGGTAAGCCATTTAGGACTGAAATGAGGAATTTCTTCACCCAGAGAGTGGTGAACCTGTGGAATTCTCTGCCACAGAGGGCGGTGGAGGCCAGTTCATTGAATATATTCAAGAAGGAGTTGAATATATTTCTTAAGGCTAAAGGGATCAAGGGATATGGGGAGAAGGCAGGGACAGGGTACTGAATTTGGATGATCAGTCATGATCTCATTGAATGGCAGAGCAGGCTCGAGGGGCTGAATGGCCTACTCCTGCTCCTATCTTCTATGTTTCTATGAGGGTACATGGTTGAGTTTGTGACAGCTTTTTAAAAAAAAAAAAGCAGGTGAAATTGTGCTTAGTCCAGATGGCATTTTAGTTTAGTTTTCATCATGAATTATATGGAATAAGTCCTCGCTACCACATGGAGTGGTTGAAGCAGAGAGCATTGACACATTTAAGGGGAGGCTTGATGCATACATGAGGGGTATGCGGGCAGGATGGGAAGAGGTAATTAGAGTGGGAGGAGGCTTGTGTGGAGTATCAACACCCTTAGACAAGTTGGGCTGAATGGCTGTAGATTCTATGTAAAATGTAATCGAAGGGATGTGATAAACCATGAGAGCAAAGCTTGTGTGTTTATAGTTGTCAGCTGATCATCAAAATTAGATTCCTATCATTAATTCAATTCTGGGCATTGATTTAAATGTGTTGTGTAATGTCATGTTAATTTTTGAGGTTTTACTAAATTTTGAGTCAATTAATGTGCTCACATTGCTGGTTATTGCTTACATGACTGATCATGCACTCTATCATTGCTTATTGGTGGCATTCACAATGAGTGTAACAAAATTAATGTTTTTTGACACTGAGTGGCTCTGTATTTTAAACCATTGCAGCAGTCACCAAATTTAATTCACATGGTGGAGTAGCTATCTAGTATATCTTGTACATTGAAATACAGGGTTCTGATTACCCATCTTGAAAATATTGGAACACCAATGCACTATTTCAGTGCTGTAGAGAAAAGTGAGGCATTGTTGCAGATTAATGTATTTCATTTTTTGTATAAATAGTCTACTTTTCTTTCTAAACTAACCACTTTCTGGTGTCTGCATCAAGGATTCTTGACGCCCAGGATTAAAGACACTTGTTAATACACTGGAGCCAAATCTGACCTGGAGAAAATTGAACAAATTTAGGATATTCTTGGAAATAGCCATGGATTGATGGTCATTCACCCTCATTTGTTTGTTGTATACTGCAGTTAAACACCTAATTTTACCGTAGGCTAAATTAATGAAGTCAATTTTAGAATGTCAAAACTATTATTGATCGGGAAACCAAAAGTCACTTAGATTTAATACAACAATTTCATGTTTACAAACAAAACTCTCCCACAATGAAGTTAAACTAGTGATGAAATATGATCGTAGGGTGGAATTAATTGCTAGTTCTTCTGGTGAAATACTATAATGAAGAAAGAGTTTCCTTATCCTGAATTTTGTGTTTCTAATTTTTTAATATATATAATGGATTTTGTTTTTCTGTTATCTTGTAAAATTCATTTTGATGTGAACTCTAGTTAATTTATGGCACGGCCAACTTTCCTCCCCTTGCCAAAAAAAAATGAAGTGGTCATTCAACTCATTTGCTGTTTGTAGGATCTTGCAGTGCACATTTGGCTGTGGCATTTTCCTAAAATACAGCATTTCCAAAAGAAATCCATGGAGTGTGAATTGCTTTGAGACATCCCAAGGAAATAATGAGTGCAATATGAATGCTGTTTCTTTTGCCCTATTAATACGATAAAATGAAATGTTTATTTCAGGTATGTCAGTAGAAATAGACACATTTTGTTTTGGGATCTGGAGTACTGTGTACAGTTTTGGTCTCCTTACCTAAGGAAGGATATACTTGCCATAGAGGGAGTGCAACAAAGGTTCACGAGATTGATTCCTGGGATGGCGGGACTGTCGTATGAGAAGAGATTGAGTAAACTAGGCCTGTATTCTCTTGAATTCAGAAGAATGAGAGGGGATCTCATTGAAGCATACAAAATTATTACAGGGCTTGATAGGGTGGATGCTGGGAGAATGTTTCCCTTGGCTGGGGAGTCTAGAACCAGGGGCCACAGCCTCAGGATAAAGGGTAGGCCATTCAGGACTGAGATTAGAAGAAATTTCTTCACACAGAGGGTGGTGAATCTTTGAAATTCACTACCCCAGAGGGCTGTGGAGGCTCAGTCATTGGGTATATTTAAAACAGAAGTCAATAGATTTCTGACTAGTAAGGGCATCAAGGGATATGGCAATAGGGCCGGTGAATGGAATTGAGGCAGAAGATCAGCCATGATCTCATGGCCTACTTCTGCTCCTATTTCTTATGTTCTTATGTTGCATTAATGTACTAATCCAGTAAACTAAAATAACTGTGTATCACAGAATAGTGGGGGATGGGTGTAGGAAATGTCTAGTCTTGCTCCAGGCATCATGAGTGTGGGGTAGGCTTGATTGACCAGCTTGTCTTTTCCGGCCCATTGTTTTCGTATGTTTGTAAGTTGACTTCTCATTCCAAATAAAAACTAGGGACACAACTTGTTGAGTTTGGAAACTGGAAATGTTTGATTTGCTTAAAATCTCTGATACCCAAGCCTGCCAAGTGTAGTTACAATTCTACACGCTCTGATCTTTTTTTCCACCTAAAGTAGTTGATTGCATGGTGCAATAAAACCTCTTGCAAGCCCAGCACTCCGGGATCCCCTTTGCATAGGGTTGCCAACCTAGTTGGAGGTAATCCTGGAGGTTGCATCATATGACTTCCTGCCTCCAAGAATATATATTCAAGAAGGAGTTAGACATATTTCTTACGGCTAAAGGGATCAAGGGATATGGGGAGAAGGCAGGGACAGGGTACTGAATCTGGATGATCAGCCATGATCTCATTAAATGGCGGAGCAGGCTCGAGGGATCGAATGGCCTACTCCTGCTCCTATCTTCAATGTTTCTATGTTTCAAATGCGCCCCTCCCTCAACAAACAGTTTTTTCGCCCCCATCTCCAATATTTTTATAATTGGGAAAAAGAAACAAGTTTCAAAGAAAATGAAGGACACTTTTTTAAATGCCCCTGTGGTTTTTCTCCCTGGTTGCTCGCAGCAGTGTCCGGGAGATTAATCTTTAATTCCTGGAGGGTTGGCAACCCTACCTTTGAACAACCTGCCTAAATGTAATCCAGACTGTAAGTAATGCAACTTGCATTGTCAGCCCAACCTGGTCACATCATACAAGCTCAACCTGTAGATTTGTTTTTGCGTTTCAGCAACCTGACCAAAACTATGGTATACAATAAAAACTTTGGAGGCTTCTTGTTGCACGTGATTACCATGAATTGACAGTTTGCTCTTATGTAATTTTGTCGTGTACTCATTTACCTAAAAGAATCTAGCTTCCTGTACATCCCAAGGAAGAAGTCCATGTCATTCAAAACAGTCTTAAAAAAAATGTTAGACCCATTTCCATGCTCCCACATAATATCTCCAGGTAAGATATTGTTGTAATACAGCCAACTAGTTGTTCAGAATCATTGCAGTTGCATTCATTTTCATAGAATCATAGAATGATATAGCTCATAGACTGGTACAGCACAGAAGGAGGCCATTCGGCCCATTATGCCTGTGCTGGCTCTTTGGTAGAGCTATCCAATTAGTCCCACTCCCCTGCTCTTTTTCCATAGCCCTGTAAATTTTTTCCCTTCAAGTATTTATCCAGTTCTCCTTTGAATGTTATGATTTGAATCTGCTTCCACTGCCCTTTCAGGCAGTGAATTCCAAATCACAAGAACTCACTGTGTAAAAAAAAAAAAATAATAATTTCCTCATGTCAACGAGGATCTTTTACCAATCACCTTAAATCTGTGCCCCCTGGTTCCCGATCCTGAAACGGCCAGAGAAATTCATAGAATTTGTATTCAGTTTTCACCTAATTATTTTGCTATTTGAAATAGTATGCTAGTGACAGCCACAGTTAAACCAAGATCAGGTTATCTGTCCCTGGGATATCCCCTGCAAATTACAGTACAGTAGAACAAGCAAGCAGAATTGTGACTATTCAGAGTGGCCCATGATTCACTGATTTATTCTTTTTTCAAATAGAGTGAATGTAATGACACATGGGCACGTAACTTTAGTCACTTTTACATTATTGGACAGTTTCCAATGGAAGCCAGGGTTAAGGACATAAGCAGGTGGAGAATCTAGTGGGGGGCGGGGGTGGCAGGGAGGGATCAGCGAGAAGTCATGGATCATGTCAGAACTAACGACATAGGGAAGAAGCGAATTTAGCTTCTGCCAAAAGTGTCTCTGCAATTGGATGATAGATTAAGAAAACAGGTGCTCAAAGATAGTAATCTCAAGATTATTTTCAGTACCACACAAGAACAGCCAGATGAGGGAGATAAATGTGTGGGTAGAGAAGTTTAGGAGAAAAGGATTCAGATTTCGGGGGCATTGGGACCAGTTCTAAGGCAAGAGGGTACTGTACCGATGAGGTGGTTTGCATCTAAAAAGAGCGGGACAAGATAGTCAAAAAAGAATCAGGATGGGGAAAAATGCAACAAAAAACAGCATAATTGCCAAACCAAGAGAATCCAAACTCAACTGTTTAATACAGAATATAAAGAACAAAATTGGGGAGCCATTGATTTATTTAACATAATAAAATCATTAAGTAATAACAATGACTGAAATGTGGCTGCAGCTGGCTCAGGATTGGCAACTAAAAGTTCCTAGATAGTAAATTTTCAGGAAAGATGGAGAAGAAAAAAGGGAGATGGGGTAGCGGGAATTAATTAGAGACAAGCATAGCACTGGAGTGTAAGGGGGAAAAATGTGGTTGCTTCGCGCCTCCCGTTAGCGCCCTAAGAGGGCGCTAATGGGGTGCAAAGCAACTAGCGCCCGGGCGCGGCGATGTTTGTGCCGCTCGCGAAATTGGCCAGATATTTTGCGGCAGCGCTAAACACTACCGCCACGATCTCTTGTGCCCGCAGATCGTGACGTCTGTGGAGCGTGTAGTGCCCCGGACCGGATATTGAGTGGCGCCCCCTGCCTTTCCGCCTGCCGCTAGCAATGACAGGTTGAGGGAAACGTTTTGCTGTCGGGAAGGGACTGGGGGAGCGCTATTTAAAGGCGACCGCTTCCTGCCTTTTTTTGTCGGCGACATTTACATAGAAACATAGAAGATAGGAGCAGGAGTAGGCCATTTGGCCCCTCGAGCCTGCTCTGCCATTCAATGAGATCATGGCTGATCATCCAAACTCAGTACCCTGTCCCTGCCTTCTCCCCATACCCCTTGATCCCTTTAGCCTTAAGAAATATATCTAACTCCTTCTTGAATATATTTAATGAATTGGCCTCTACTGCCTTCTGTGGTAGAGAATTCCACAGGTTCACCACTCTCTGGGTGAAGAAATTCCTCCTCATCTCTGTCCCAAATGGCTTACCCCTTATCCTTAGACTGTGACCCCTGGTTCTGGACTCTCCCGCCATCGGGAACATCCTTCCTGCATCTAGTCTGACTAGTCCTGTTAGAATTTTATAAGTTTCGATGAGATCCCCTCTCATTCTTATAAACTCCAGCGAGTATAAGCCCAATTGCCCCAATCTCTCCTCATACGTCATTCCTGCCATCCCAGGTATCAGTCTGGTGAATCTTCACTGCACTCCCTCCATGGCAAAAACATCCTTCCTCAGATAAGGCAACCAAAACTGCACACAATACTCAAGGTGTGGTCTCACCAAGGCCCTGTACAACTGCAGCAAGACATCTTTGTTCCTGTACTCGAACCCTCTCGCTACGAAGACCAACATACCATTTGCCTTCTTAACCTCCTGCTGCACCTGCATGCTTACCTTCAGCGACTGGTGCACAAGGACACCCAGGTCTTGTTGCACTTCCCCTTCTCCCAATCTATTGCCGTTCAGATAATCTGCCTTCCTGTTTTTGCCACCAAAGTGGATAACCTCGCATTTATCCACATTATACTGCATCTGCCCAATCACCCAACCTGTCCAAATCATACTGGAGTTTCTCGGCATCCTTCTCACAGCACACACGCCCACCCAACTTTGTGTCGTCTGCAAACTTGGAGATATTACATCTAGTTCCCTCATCTAGATCATTAATATAAATTGTGAATAACTGGGGTCCTAGCACCGATCCCTGTGGTACCCCTCTAGTCACTGCCTGCCACTCGGAAAAAGACCCATTTATTCCAACTCTTTGCTTTCTGTCTGCCAACCAGTTCTCTATCCAAGTCAGTACCTTGCCCCCAATCCCATGTGCCTTAACTTTACACGCTAATCTCTTAAGCAGGACCTTATCGAAAGCCTTCTGAAAGTCCAAATACACCACATCCACTGGTTCACCCTTATCCTACCAGTTACATCCTCAAAAAATTCCAGTAGATTACCTTTTGTAAATCCTGTCACTGTTTTCCAAGTACTCTGCTATTACATCTTTTATAATAGACTCTAGCATTTTCCTCACTACCGATGTCAGGCTTACCGGTCTATAATTCCCCATTTTCTCTCTACCACCTTTTTTGAATAGTGGGGATAACATTAGCTACCCTCCAATCCATGGGAACTGTTCCAGAATCTATAGAATTTTGGAAGATGACCAGCAATGCATCTACTATTTCTAAGGCCACTTCCTTAAGTACCCTAGGATGTAGATTATGAGGCCCTGGGGATTTATTGGCCTTCAATCCCATCAATTTCCCTAACATCATTTCCCTACAAATACTGATTTCATTCAGTTCCTCCCTCTCATTAGACCCTATGTTCCCCCACATCTCTGGGAGTTTATTTGTGTCCTTCTTTGTGAAGACAGAACCAAAATATGTATTTAATTGGTCTGCCATTTCTTTGTTCCCCATTATAAATTCCCCTGATTCTGACTGCATTTCTGCACCATGCATTCTGAAAGAGAGAGAGACTTCTGGAGAGATTCAACGCTGTGTGAATGAGCTTTGGGTACTGAGCAGCACTTTGCAGGTTCATTTTGATTTGATCTTCCTTGTATCGATTTAGAAGAGACTATGGGGCCTGCACTGAGCTCTTTCCCTGGGTCTCTCCATTGTTCTTTCCAGCAGATTTGATGTACGGGTCTCTCCAGGCCGAGATTCAAAGCGGCAATGAGCAGGGTGTGCATGGAGCGCAAAATTGACCCTCCCCTTTAAGAACTGGCCGGCGCCAGTGTGTCTGTGTTCCATTGCTGCTGACATCACATGAGCTTCCCCAGCGCTTTGAGGTAGCGCCTCGCTCCTCGGCGTTAGCGCCTTAAGAGAGGTGTGCTGATTTAGCGCTCCAATCACCTCCAGGGGCGATAGAAGCCAAGATTGCAGTCGGAGGCGAGAAATGGCGGCAGGCGCTAAACTTTGCGCCCGGCTGATAATTGTGCTCCAAACGGAGCGATACCGAATTTCTTCCCCCTAAGAATTTAAGTAGAGAAGTGGATTGAGCTGAGGAATAGCAAAAGATCAGTGGCATGGTTAGAGGCATATTGTAGACTGTGGAATAGTAGAAAGGAAATCGAGGATGAAATTTGTAGACAAACTAGAGGGGATTTTTTGCCATGTGTTCAGGAATGTTTTCTCTTAAGTTGCTATTCTGACAAGGAAGGAAGGTAGAGTTGATCTGGTTTTGAGCAATGCAGCAGAGTGACTAGGTGCCCAAAAAGTAAGAATATTATAGTTTAACAAATTTGTATGAGTTGGAGCAGGAGGGTGGGATTAGCCTAGGTGGGTCATGTGGAGAATACCATCACCACAAACTTGATGGGCCAAAAGGCCTGTTTCTGTGCCGTAACATGCTACAATTCTGTACTATGTAACTGTTCCCATTGAGGACAAATCTCTCTCATACACTGAATGCGACTTTCATTCTGGGCGAGGTATGCTCTGCTGTCGGAGAAAGGTCCACGGAAGCCAACAGTGATGAAAATATGTGGTGAGTACAAGAGTTCGGCTCTCCCGTGACTAAAACCAAGATGGGATATCGATGCACATGTTGCAGTGGCACTATTGCTGGGCCATTTATTCTACAGGGTTGCCCCTGAAGCCACATTTGCTGCAGACATCTTTGTAGAGTTATGGGAGCATCAAATACTATGGCATGGAATTTGCGGTCAGCGGCGAAGTGACAACAACCGCTGTTGACCTCGAAGAAAGCTGCCCACAAAGATCTTGCGATGATCTCTGTGACGAAAAGTTTAGCTTTCTCAAACTTAATTTGATTGTAGTGCTGTCAAAAGGGGATCCCCAGCGTATATTAGTAGTTATGTCATCAAGCTGTCTAAGCAGCCAGTCACATTGGAAAAATTCTCTCAGACAGCAAACGAGGAAATAAAAAGCACTGATTGTCATTCATTTTTTTTAATTTTTACAGAGAGCGAAATAAAGATTGGGACATACACATGGGGATAAGGTAGAAGCTGAAATATCAACAAACTTCAAAAGAAATTAAAAAATTTTTTTTTTTTTTAATCTCTTCATTTTATCATAATGGAGACATTTGGCATTCCACAAATATATACAGGAAACTTTGGTTTAACCGGAGGTTGTATGTCCGGAGACCTCGCTCTACCGGCAGAATTCACCCCCCGAAAACAGCGCCTGAGTAACCGGCAATGTTGCCAGTTCCGAGTCCGAGTCTCCAACGGTTGCCGAGTTCGTCAGTGGGGGTAGTTCTACAAACTGCCACTACTCGGCCTCTTGGCACCAGCGGAACTCGGAACACCTCAGAAACCCTGCATCAGGAGTCTCACCCTCCCACGCTGCCGGTAGCCTCTTCTGATCTGCCATTTTTTGGGGTTCCAGTACAGTACTGTGTGTCTCCAACGCTGCCGGTAGCCTCTTCTGATCTGCCATTTTTTGGGGTTCCAGTACAGTACTGTGTGTCTCCCACGCTGTTGCAACTCATTGGACTGCATTATGGAAATCCCAAAAGTTGATCCAACCAAAAGGAAGAGAGTGGTGTTAACTTTAAAGCAGAAAATTGATATATGCAAACGACTAGAAATGGGAGCGAAGCGTATGCACATTATGAAAGAATTCAAAATCGGTTCGTCAACAATGTACGACATCAAAGCGCAGAAGGATAAGCTGCTCAAGTTTTATGCAAGCTCGGCGACATCTAAGAGTGTAGAGAAACGGCGCATGCTTCGTAAGCCTAAGCTTGAAGAGCTGGATACCGTGCTTTATGAGTGGTTTGCTCTGAAGCGTTCAGAGGGTTTTCTGATTTCTGGACCCATGCTAATATCAAAAGCGAAGGATTTTTATGCAAAGATGGAGCTCGCTGACAAGTGCGCTTTCTCTGATGGATGGCTATCGTGCTTCAAGGCACGGCATGGGATACGACGACTCGATGTTTGCGGGGAGAAGAAATCAGCTGATCACGACGCCGCAGAAGAATACTGCGATTATTTCAATCGGATTGTGCAGCAACATGATTTGTCGCCAGCACAGCTATACAATGCCGATGAAACGGGCTTATTTTGGAGGTGTTTGCCAGAATCAACACTTGCTGGGGCTAGTGAGGCTAATGCTTCAGGTTACAAGAAAAATAAAGATCGTGTAACCGTGCTAACATGTGCGAACGCTGGTGGATCACACCGGGTTAAACTTCTCGTCATTGGGAAGTATAAAAATCCCCGTGCATTTAAAAATGTGAGGCACTTACCTGTTGAGTACAAAGCTCAAGCAAATGCTTGGATGGATAAGGAAATCTTTTCAACTTGGTTCCATCATACTTTTGCTCCATCTGTGAGGGAACATTTCCGTAGAATAAGGAAACCTGAAGATAGCAAATGCATTTTATAGCTGGATAATTGTAGAGCCCATCCGCATGAATCCGAGTCGGTTTCTGGAAATATTTTCACCATTTATTTGCCACCAAATGTAACTTCTCTCATACAACCCATGGACCAGGGCGTTATCCAAAAGTGTCATTACAAGAAAGACTTCCTACGTAGACAGATAAGCCAAGATGACAGTACAGGTACTATTCCGGCATTTCAGAAGGAATACAATCTTAAAGATGCCATCTTTAATGTTGCATGTTCCTGGAAATTGGTGAAAGGTCACACTTTGAGACAAGCCTGGTGCAAATTGTGGCCTTCTGTAATGTTTGAAGGTTCTTCTTCAGAGGAGGAATTTCGTGGGTTCAATGTTCGTCCGCGGAAGACTGCAGTAATGGAAATGGCTGACATGGTGAAAGATGTAGGCCCAGCAAACCCTCTACATCACCTCAGTGAAAGTGATATTGAGCAGTGGGTTGATGCCGATAGAGAAGTTGCTGTTGTGCATTTGCTAAGTGATGATGAAATAATGGAGAATGTTTTGAATCCAAGGAAAGAAAAGGAAAGTGTGATGGAAAATGAAGACGATGAGATTTCTGAAGTGAACAAGATTTCTTGGGCTAAAGCTGCAGCAGATCTTGCTTCATTCATCAAATTTGCTGAAAGCCGTTCTTGCTATTCTGCCCAAGAAGTTATGCAGCTCCATATTCTGCAGTCTACCTTTCTGCAAAGGCGGCAAGAGTCCACTAAGCAAGCAGACATCCGGGACATGTTTAAGAAAGCTTCCAAAAGAGTTGGAGCACTGGAAGTGCCTGAAGAATCTGTTGAAGTGCATGATCCTGATGAACCAGTTGGCTTGGAATAAGTGTACAGTCAACCACCGTACAGTACTTTATACTGTACTGTACAGTCGTTTAAGTTTTGGTGCACTGCACAGTCGTTTATAAGTTGTTTTACTATTAAGTCGTTTATAAGTTTTGTTTTACTGTTAAGTTATTAAAGAGTTATGGATTACCATCAACTGGCAGTACTGTACTTCATCAAGCATCTTTCACCATCCATTTAACACAACATTCTGTAGGTGAGTACCCAATTACTGTATATTGCACATTTCTTGATTTTTAAATTTTTCTTAGTTAAAAACAGCCTGGGTAGATAATCCGCTCACCACTCCGGAACTTTTGATAGATCGGCGTCCCGTCGGTGCCGGATATCAGAACTTTTCCTGTAATTAGTTTTTCAGGGCCAGAACGGTTGTTCAGCAGTCAATATGCCGTTAAAACCCCAGTTACGCCTATTTCATTAAGGCTTAACATTTTATGGGGTGTTTAACAGCGATATTAGAGCGGAAAAGGGGAAGTTTTTTTGTCAGTTTGTGGTTTCAGTGATTGCCAGCTATGGGGTGTTCCACAGCACAGCCTGTGGTAGAGCAAGAAATGACTGACCGCAACTTCAGGCTTTCTGGATTTATCTGCGCATACACTAAATCCTGAAGTCACAGTCAGTTTCAGAAGGGTAATGGTGATGAATGCTGACAGTTACGCCGTCATTACCACTGCAAAATCCCAGCCTATGTCTTGGAAATTTTGGCAGGTTTTTCTATAAAAGGCATCGTCAGTTCAGGCATGGCATACATGCAGTATTAACAAGTAGGTAAAACAGGTTATTCACTTGATGTTTTCACTTTAGCCTTTTTTTTGTTGAGTATTCAGACTTCACGATGTTCAGCCATGTCAAATTTATGTCTTCTCTCTCTCAACTTGCCCTGTGTAGACTGACTGGCAGAATGGTTGTCAATGTATCATGAAGTTAAATACAGAAACCAAAAGTCTAATTAGCATAAATATACTATTCACTGCCCTATAGTATTGCAACAGCGTGTTTAAATAACTTCCAAGACTGCAAACCCATTTTTGATTTCAGTATTCTGGCTATGTTGCAGAAATAAGCCCTTTAATATGTTTGTACATCTGATATCAAAGTGTTATTCATGTGATCTTCCCTGTCCATCCCCTCTAAAGACTGAAATGGCAGGTTTTCTTCATTGTCCAAGGTTACGAAATTGATGATTTTTTCATCGAATAGTTGGGTGCTCCCCAGTGCTGTTTACACACCAGAAAACCTCATTTTTAATAAAAGTGTGCTATCGTTTTTCATTGCATCAATATTGTATTCATTACTTTAATCTCCAGGATGTTGAAAGCAATTTGTCGGCATGATTACTGATTCTGAATTAATTATGATTCCTAAGATGGCTGCTTTGCCTCCGAGGAAGGGAAGATGTTCTTCTCTCCTTCTCCAACCAACCCCCCACCCCCGGCAACGTTAGCTGTTAGTTGAGAAGTGTTCACATTGCGGAGCTTTTCTTCAACGAATGAATCCATTAGAGACCTGATGGTGAACATTGCCTCACTGTTTCCACCGACAAATGATCCTGCTAGGTTTTCCTGCACGAATGTGTCCGTGGACCCTCACTGAACTCACTCGGAGATCGGTTACAGTCTTGGTCAAGAAGAGACAAGAACTCTTCTTAGGCAGTCCCTCGGAACCAAGGATGACTTGCTTCCACATTAAAAATGAGTTCGCAGGTGACTGATGAGTCCAATGCTGGACCTACAGTCTCTGTCACAGGTGGGGCAGACGGTGGTTGAAGGGGCGGGTGAGTGGGGTGCTTGGGTTGACGTGCGCCCCTTCCGTTGTTTGCGCTTGGCTTCCACTTGCTCCCGACGAAGAGACTCGAGGTGTTCGGCACCTTCCCGGATGCTTCTCCTCCACTTTGTACGGCCTTGGGCCAGGGATTCCCAGGTGTCGGTGGGGATGTTGCACTTTTTCAAGGAGGCTTTGAGGGTGTCCTTGAAGCATTTCCTCTGCCCACCTGGGGCTCTCTTGCTGTGTCGGAGCTCCGAGTCGAGCGCTTGTTTTGGGAGTCTCATATCGGGCATGCGGACGATGTGACCCATCCATCGGAGCTGATCGAGTGTGGTCCAAGCTTCGATGCTGGGGATGTTGGCCTGAGCGAGAACACTGACGTTGCGCCTATCCTGCCAATGGATTTGCAGGATCTTGCGGAGGCAGCGTTGGTGATACCTCTCCAGTGCTTTGAGGTGCCTGCTGTACATGGTCCATGTTTCTGAGGCATACAGGAGGGCGGGTATTACTACTGCTCTGTAGACCATGAGCTTGGTGCCGGGTTTGAGGTCCTGGTCTTCAAACGCTCTCTTCCTCAGGCGACCGAAGGCTGCACTGGCACACTGAAGGCGGTGTTGGTCTTCGTCATCGATGTCTGCCCTTGTTGATAGTAGGCTCCCGAAGTATGGAAAGTGGTCCACGTTGTCCAAGACCTTGTCATGGATTTTGATAATCGGGGGGCAGTACTGTGTGGCGGGAGCAGGTTGGTAGAGGACCTTTGTCTTAGGGTGTTTAGTGTAAGACCCATGCTCTCGTACGCTCCGGTGAAGGTGTTAACGATGGTTTAGAGTTCGACCTCTGTGCGCAGATGCAAGCATCGTCTGCATACTGTAATTCGACGACAGAGGAAGGGACGACCTTGGATCTGGACTGGAGGCGACGGAGGTTCAATAGTTTCCCGTTTGTTCTGTAAATTAGCTCCACTCCAGTGGGGAGCTTACTGAGGGTGAGATGGAGCATTGCCGCAAGGAAGATCGAGAAGCGCGTTGGTGCGATGACACAGCCTTGTTTGACCCCGGTCCGTACATGAATTGGGTCTGTGGTGGAACCGTTGGTCAGGATCACGGCTTGCAAGTTGTCGTGAAGCAGGCAGAGGATGGTGACAAAATATAGAGGGCAGCCCAATTTGAGGAGGACACTCCATAATCCCTCACGGTTGACAGTGTCAAAGGCCTTTGTGAGGTCAAAGAAGGCCATGTGCAGCAGTTGGCGCTGTTCCCTGCATTTCTCTTGTAATTGGCGCGCGGTGAAGATCATGTCCATTGTGCCCCTTAGTGGGCGGAATCCGCATTGCAACTCTGGGAGGAGCTCTTCAGCCACTGGGAGAAGGTGATTGAGGAGGATTTTTGCAATGACTTTCCCTGTGGCAGACAGCAGGGAAACTCCTCTAATTACCGCAATCGGACTTGTCACCTTTCTTGAAGATGGTCACAATTACAGCATCTCTGAGATCCCCTGGCATGCACTCCTCCTTCCAGATAAGAGAAATGAGTTCATGAATTCGCGCCAGTAGTGCTTCTCCGCCATGCTTTAGCGCCTCGGCAGGGATTCCATCTGCTCTTGAGGCCTTGTTGTTCTTCAGTTGTTGGATGGCCTTTTCAACCTCATGCCAGGCTGGGGTTGTGCTGAGATGGTGGCGGGTAGCATGCTGCGGGATGGAGTTGAGGACACGCGCGTTGAAGACAGAGTCTTGGTTAAGGAGATCTTCGAAGTGCTCCTTCCAGCGGGCACTAACTGCCTCCCTGTCCTTGATGAGTACCTCTCCGTTCTTGGCCTGCTGTGGGGTAGGACCTTGGGTGCTTGGGCCATAGGCGGGCTTGACTGCGCTAAAGAATTCGCGCACATCGTGGTTGTCGGCTAGCTGCTGGATCTCCTGCGCTTTCTCCACCCACCACCTGTTCTTTAGGTCACGAGTTTTTTGTTGGACCTCGGCCTTCAGGCGTCTGTAGAGCTGCTTTCTTGCTCTCGAGTTGTGTTGCTGTTTCCAGATCAGGAATGCCTTGTGCTTGCGGCTTATTAGCTCCTGGATCTGCTGGTCGTTCTTGTCGAACCAGTCTTGGTGTTTCCTGGTCGAGTGACCGAGCGTCTCTTCACAGGTGCTGATTATGGAGGCCTTGAGTGCAGACCAGGCGCTGTGGACACTGTTTCTGCATCACTGGGAGTTGTCAGGTTGTTTTTGAGGCACAGGCTGAATAGGGCTTTCTTAGCGGGGTCTTTAGTGTTCCAGCGTTGATTTTCCTGCGGCATTGTTTCTGTTGCCGCCGCTGTTTTCAGTGGACCAGTGGGACCCTCACTTAACTCACTCAGAGATCGGTTACAGTCTCGGTCAAGAGGAAACAATAATTAAGCCCCTAATCGACCCATCTTGCATGTTCATACTTATTGCTATGATAGTCTGGAGTCTGTATGCTCTGCAGGGACTACTTGGGAGTTGATCCTCAGGATTTCCCAATAGTCATCTTGATTGACCTTTGGGCATTATTGTACCCCTCCCATCAGACTCCTGAAAGGGTTATTTGGAGGACACTGGTTATAAAGCATTTGTGATGGTTAAGTTAGACCAGCTTCATTTGGACTTCTGTCCCCTCCTTGAAGCCCTGTATGCACCCCTGATAACTGACTCAATAGTCTGCCAGCTTCTAGTACACCCAGTAATCATTCCAGGCTAAGTATCCTGTTCCCCGGTTAGGGAGTGGAAGTAGTTGACTTACAAACATGTGAACAATGACGAACAGGAAAAAACCCTCTGGCCCATCCAACCTGTCCCACAAAGGTAGAACTTGTAAGGAAGATAGTAGTTTGAATAAGGAATAGTCCACATGAGGATATCCTTTAGTAATATTCACTAGGCAGGCTTCTCACATTAGTGGACGTCCCAAATTCTAGTTGAAATTGAGGTAGCTCAGACATTGTACAGGAAACTTTGGTTTATCCGGAGGTTGTATGTCCGGAAACCTCGATCCACCGGCAGAAATCAGGAGCTGTTTTGTTAGGTTTTTTTGCTTCTCGTGGCTTTTTTTTCAACAGTCAGGCTCTGGAAAGTCTCTCTGAAGCTGTTGCTAAGCTACAGAGACGCTTCCAAGGTACGGGCCGACTGTTTAGAAGCTGCTGCTAAGCAACAGTGTTTGTTGTCAGATACGGAGATGAAAACCTCCGTATCCTTCAGAATTAGCGCTGGTTTGTCCGGCAGTTTTGATAGATCGGCAACAGCTCGGTCCCGTCGGTGCCAGATAGCGCACAGTTTCCTGTACTGGGAACCTTCCCTTCAATTGGCCACTACAGCATTGTGGATTTTTTGGGCTCTCTACAGAGGTACAAACCCAAATACTCTCAAAAACCTTTTAGTGCAGTTGAAAGTTCTACTTACAATGCTATCGACAAAACCTTAGCAGCCAATCTGATCTACATGGAACTGGTGACACTGCAGACCCCGTCCCATCTCTCTTTTTCCCCCCCCCCCCCCCCCGTTCTCAAGGACAGCCATCTCTCTTAACCAATGCCACCAAAACCGAACAGTTGGTCATTTTATTACATTTGCTGTTTGTGGGTCTTTGCTGTGGACAAACTGACTGCCACTTTGCCTGACAGTAACTGCACTCAAAATTAATAGGTTTGTGAATTGCTTTGGGACATTCTGAGAACATGATAAGCTACTTTATAAATGCAAATTCTTATTTTTTAACTATTGTTTATATAAATCAAGTTCTGGAAAGATTGTTTAAGTTTGAAAGGAGGTTTCGTGCAAAAGTCCTGAAATTAAACATCTTTAAGCAAGACTTAAGTGCAGTTGCACAGAGATTTGGTAAAGAATGAAAGATACAAAATTAGTTTAATTTTTCTTAAGTTTTATATTTCTTGCTGCCCCCGCGCCCCCCCAACTATTAAAACCAAAGAGCTCAGACAGTCTGCCCAATTGATATCCTAGGTAAACAGCTGTTCTCTTCACCCTCCTCCCCCGCATGGCACTTGCACAGATTTATTTATGTAACTGAACTGTCTTGTATGTGGGGAGCAAATTTATTTCTCTACCAGCAGTGAATAAGGAAAACGCTATTTTCCAAGAACCTTTAATAACAGAATAATATATTTTGTATTATGTGGTATAACATGACGCTTATATCAATAGACTTGCATCAATAGTCTTAATGTGATCAATACTGCACAAGATCCAATGGTAACATTTTAAAAATATGTACAGCATGCACAGATGGCACAAAGCTTTATTACTGGTTAATTCTGACCGGCACTTTCCAATCTGCAAAGTTCCCTGACCAAACAACAATTAACCTCCAGTTGACATTTGAACCTGTTTAGTTTAAAAAAAAAAATTAGGTATTAAAGTCTTAATGGGACCAGCTCTATCTTAGTCACAGATGTGCAGGTTAGGTTGATTTGGCTATGATAAATTGACCCTTAGTGTTAGGGGATTAAATACGTGGGGTTACAGGGATAGGGTGGGATATGTGTCGGTGCAGGCTCGATGGGCCGAAATGGCCTCTATCTGCACTGTAGATTCTGTGATCTGTGATAATGCATTGTGCACTAAATGTAATCAAACTATGCACCATCTGACTTAGCGTGGGAGATCCGTAAATACATATAATGACACGTATTTTCCGCCCGTAGGGACATCGGAAATGCCGGTTTCAAGCATGCGAAGTGCATGCGCTGAAAACTGGCATTTCCGATCTGTCAAGAATCCTCTTGACAGATCGGACGCCTGCCCTGGAGAAGGGCCTCTGCGGGTGGAGTGTTGCACTTTCTACAGAACCTCCGCCCGCTGAAATCACTTAGAAATCTTACGCCTGGTAAAAGCAATGGGAGCCAATGGAGGTCAGCGAGCACAGGAGTGATGGGTGAGCGGGACTTGGTGCGAGTTGGGACACGGGCAGCCAAGTTTTGGATGACCTCAAGTTTACATAAGGTAGAATGTGGGAGGCCAGCCAGGAGTGAGTTGGAATAGTCAAGTCTAGAGGTAACAAAGGCATGGATGAGGGTTTCAGCAGCGGATGAGCTGAGGCAAGGGCGGAGACGGGCGATGTTACGGAGGTGAAAGTAAGTGGTCTTTGTTATGCTGCAGATATGTGGTTGGAAGCTCACTTCAGGGTCAAATATGACACCAAGGTTGCGAACAGTGTGGTTCAGCTGCAGACAGATGTTAGGGAGCGGGATGGAGTCAGTGGCTCGGGAACGGAGTTTGTGGTGGGGAACAAAAACAATGGCTTCGGTCTTCCCAATATTTAATTGGAGAAAACCTTCCCTTTAATGTTCCTCTTTTTCAAGCAGGTATCTATTTCCTTTTAAAATAGTTTCTGGCCATTCATTCAACAATGGTTTGTGGCAAAGAGTTCCACATTCTAACCACTCTAAGGAATTTTTATTCTAACCTCCTTTAATTCTTTATTGTGGTTAACTTTTTAAAACCTTAAATTCATGCTCTCGTGATCTAGATGAAAAATGAAAAAATCTATTGCTATTTACCTTATACCCCTTCATAATCTTGAAGACCTCTATCAGGTCACCCACTAGAATTATCAATTCTAGTGAAAAAAGCCCATACTTCTCAATTTTCACTTCATAACTGTAACCCTTCATATCTGGTAATATTCTAATAAATCTATGCTACACCTTTTCAATTTCACCAATTCAATTTTCCTACGAGGGACCGCCCAAAACTCTTAAGCAATGCTCCAACTGCAGGCTATCAAAAGTCTTGTATGGGTTCAATATTATCTTGATTTTGTATTCTATGTCTCTAGGTACAAAACTGTTTGCTTTATCAACTTGTACTGCCACTGCTACAAAGCTGGGTTGGAATATAAATTGTGAGGAGGCTGCAAAGAGGCTTCAAGGGAATATAGACAAGCTAAGTGAGTGGGCAAGAACATAGCAAATGGAATATAATGTGGAAAAATGTGAAGTTATCCACATTGGTAGGAAAAATAAAAAAGCAGAGTATTTTTTAAATGGTGAGAGATTGGGAAATGTTGGTGTTCATAGGGTCGTGGGTGTCCTTGTACACGAATCACTGAAAGTTAACATGCAGATACAACAAACAATTGGGAAAGCAAATGGTATGTTGGCCTTTATTACAAGAGGATTTGAGTGTAAGAGTAAAGACGTCTTACTGCAATTATATCGGGCCCTGGTGAGACCACACCTGGAGTATTGTGTATAGTTTTGGTCTCCTTACCTAAGGAAGGATATACTTGCCATAGAGGGAGTGCAATGAAGGTTCACCAGACTGGTTCCTGGGATGGGGGATTGTCCTATGAGGAGAGATTGAGTCGACTAGGCCTATATTCTCTAGAGTTTAGAAGAATGAGAGGTAATCTCATTGAAACATACAAAATTCTTACAGGGCTTGACAGGGTCGATGCAGAGAGGATGTTTCCCCTGGCTGGCGAGTCTAGAACCAGGGGTCACAGTCTCAGAATAAGGGGTCAGCCATTTAGGACTGAGATGAGAAATTTCTTCACTCAGGGTGGTGAATCTTTGGAATTCTCTACCCCAGAGGGCTGTGGATGCTCAGTTGTTGAGTATATTCAAGACTGAGATCGATAGATTTTTGGATATTAAGGGAATCAAGGGATATGGGGATAGTGCAGGAAAGTGGAGTTGAGGTAGAAGATCAGCCATGATCATATTGAATGGCAGAGCAGGCTCGAGGGGCCAAACTCCTGCTCCTATTTCTTATGTTCTTATGTTTTTAATAACCTGTGTATTTGCACATCAAGGCCCCTCTGCTTCTCTATTCCATTTAAAATCTTACTGTTTAAGCTACATTTCCTTTCCCTATTCTTACCTCCAAATATATTACTGCATGTTTTTCTACATTTAGCTGCATCTGCCAGCTATTAGCCCATCATACTGGCCTATCTATTTCCTCTGCAGTCTTTCACAATGTTCATTACAATTTTCCATATCCCAAATTTGGCTATGGGGGATAGTCTTCTTTCCAGAAAAAGGCAAGCGTAATAGAGCTCCAGAGATGGGCGAGTGTGAGTGTTCTATGTATATGTTCATTTTTTACTTGGCAGTTTAACTTTGTATATCCTATGCAATTAAATGGTATGGGAAAACATTCCAGTGAGCTGCAAGGGATACAAACATCCATTCAAAAAGAAAAACAATTTTAATACGAAACTCGTAATGTGCAGTACACTTAATTAATTAAGTATTTAGGGTTTGTTTTGTGCAAAGCACTGAATTTTGTTTTATACGTTTTAGATCAACTTGAACGAGTTTTTATGCGCCTTGGCCTTGCTGAAACAGATGAGCAGCTGCAAAGTATTATCTCCAAGTTTCTTCCTCCTGTTCTGCTGAAGCTGTCCAGTGTTCAGGAAGGAGTGCGTAAAAAAGTAGGTTTACATTGCACTCTTCTTTTGCTATAAGTTATGATCAAGCTTTTTAGACTAAAAGTTGTTAACACGTCTGAGTATTGTAACCAATATTCCCTGTAATTTCTTTTGGCGCTGCGTGGGCCATTCGAAATACCGCTCATGTGCGGTTTTTGCATTGAAAAGCGGGATCCCTAGAGCGCTGCGCAAATGTGCAACTTAAAGGGCACATTGATTGTAACGGTTAATACAGAAAATGGGCTTGATTTTACAATTTTATGCACATTTACTAATGATGATTGTGTCAGTCCAAAGCTGTTTTCTCCGCTGCTTTAAAGACACAGCGTTTTCATCAAAAATAACTTCTTGCATTTATATAGCAGCTTTAACATAAATACTTCCCAAAATGCTTCTTGGAGGTGAAACCGGACACGCAGCAGTGACGGGATAAAAATTAGGGAGGTGACCGGAGACGTAGTCAGATAGGTTTTGAGGCTTTTCAAGGATGGGAGCGGGGTAAAATGCAGAAGGGATTAGGGAGAGTGTTCCATAGTGTGGGGCCAGTTCAGCTGAAGGCTCTATAACAGAATGTGTTGCGGAGAGGAGGCCAGAGTCAGAAGAGTGGCAGGCGGGTGCTGGTGCGTAGAGCTGGAGGAGGTTGCAGAGATGGGGGCAGGGGATCAGGCTGTGGAGAGACTTGCAGATGAGGACATGGTTTGTAAATTTGAAGCCATGAGGAACTAATGGAGGTTGACCAGGACAGGAGTGTGGGCTAGAATGCCGAAAGTGAAGTTTTAAATGAGTAATGGGATGCAACAGGCCAGCAGAGAGAGTATTCATGAAGCCGACCCCTGGGGGTGACGAGGGCACGGAGGAGGAGGCTAGTGCACCGTTGCAGCTGTGGAAATGAGCAGTTCTGGTGGTGGTTAGGATATAGGGTTTGAAGACCCACGCAAGTGGTTGGTCTGGGCATTCTGATACATGTCACAGAAACGGCAATTCCAAATCAGACACGTTGACTGCTTAGAAGGGGTCTGAGGTGGAGATGATCCATTAGATGGGTTCAAAGGTGAGGGATGTAACTGCAAAATGAATGCTGATAGTGTTAATTTATGCATTTGCCAAATAACCAAGACTGCAAGGCATTTTTGGTAATGTAGATGGTCTCAGATTCATTAAAGATGAAAGTTTTTAATTCAGTAAAACATTTGAGGCATACTGAAAATTTGGCAAAGACAAATACAGCAGATTTTGGGGGGAAATGTTTTCTACAACTATCATTCATTTAATTTAGAGAAGAAAAACTGTCTACAATACCTAATTAATGAAATACTGATTGGTTACAAATGACATTTAGCGTTACTCTCCGGAAAGGAGCCACATTACCATTATAGAGATGTTAATTTTCCGATTTGCTTGTACCCAGGCATGTTTTCAGTGTTCCTCAGAACAAATTAATTTACTTGCCTTAAACAAAAGGAAAAGTACAGCATTGGGTCTTTTTAAAAAAAAAAAAAAAAAACATTCTTAGGATGTGGGCGTCGCTGGCAGGGCCGGCATTTATTGCCCACTCCTAGTTGCCCTGGGAAGGTGGAGGTGGGATTTCTTCTTGACCTACTGCAGTCCGTGTGGTGAAGGGGTTTTTCTTTGTAGCATTTTTTGATACCACTGAGTGGTTTGCTAGGTCAGTTCAGAGGACAGTTCAGATCAACCACGTTGGTGTGGGACTGAAGTCACGTATTTGCCAGATCGGGTAAAAAAAAATGGCTGGTTTCCTTCCCTAAAGGACATTAGTGGACCAGTTGTTTTTTTTTGACAAACCGACAGCTTCATGGTCACTTTTTCTACTGATGCCAACTTATTATTTCCGGATTTTTTTTTAACTGAATTTACGATTCTCAAACTGACATGGTGGAATTTGAATTCACAATCTCTGGAATGCTAGCCGAGTAACATAACTACCGTACTACCGATTGGCTTTGTAGCTTGATTCACGCAGCTATTATGCATTTGACCACCATTGATTACTTGCATTTGAATCCTGTTACTGATGTGCAGTTTTAGATTCAGTAGGTGCACAAACTAACGACCATGGTATTGTCTTGAAAATTATTGGTCAGTTGGTAGGTGTTTGAGATAGTAGCAATACCTAGTCTCCCCTCAGGCCAACAGATGATGGGATTGCTAGCAAAATTATGATTTTATAGTGTTACCCTTGTATACAGCGAAGTAATTGTTCTCCTGTGTTCAAATTCAGGTCATGGAACTGCTGGTTCATCTCAACAAGCGCATTAAGAGTCGACCTAGAATCCAGTTACCAGTGGAAACTCTACTGGTTCAATATCAGGATCCTGCAGCTGTTTCCTTTGTCACGGTACATACCTACCTGATTTATCTTTCGTAGCTTTTTATTTTTAGATTTATTGTTTCCAACAACATAAAGCAATAAAATGACCTGGACAATGTATCGGGTGGGGAGTGGGTTCATGTTCTGTGAATATGCAGTGGTTTAATCTCATGCATCTCGCATAATGTTGCACATGGAACATAATTTGTTTTGAACTAAATTGAGGACATAAATAAAGAGGGAGCAGTGACTTTATTTCAGAGCTATATTGTGGTGTCAGTGGCGAACCAACAGTCTATGTAATCTGTCCTCATCAAGGCCAATATATCCTTCTTGAGGTGTGGTACCCAGAACTGAGTGCAGTGCCCTGGAGCAGCTTTCTACCCAGTGAGGAGCAGACTGCACCTAGAGTAGTGAACACAGTGTACTAGATTAGAGGAAATGCATGTAAATTATCATCCCGCACAGGAATGTTTGGAGCCCTAAACAGTAGTATGGGCAGAGGTAAATGGATAGGTATTGCACCTGCTACAGTTGCATTGGAGAAGGGCAGATGGAGGTTGGGGCGATGGAAGAGTGACCGAGGGTATCTGAGAAGGAAAGTGCGGAAGGGGAAGTTGTGCTTGGTTGTGCGAATGAGAAAATGAGATCAGATGCTAGGTATCTAGGAGCCTGATTCAAGGTTATTCAGCTGCTAATTATGGCACTTAAAAGTTGCTGGAAACCTGAAGGCCATCATATCTTAATTCCAGGATACAGAAAGAGCTAAAATGTGTGAATAGGTTGCTATTACATAGGAATCTGTGCTCTCAACAGCATATGTCGAGGGATCAGTTAATAAAACCATTGTGTACCTGAATTAGATTCTGTATCCAGTGATGATTCTTCAGAGGAATTGTCATCGAGTTCCTTTGAAGAAAGATTTTACAGTGAACTATTCCGGTGAAGACTGGATTACGTTCTTCCAATTGGGCAGTAATGAGTTTGTAGGCTTTGGATGAATGATGTCATAACATCCTCCGTGGTGATGAATGCATTGCACATTTTACATTTATTGCTGTGGTGTTTTACTTTTAACACAATCTAAACTATGTAACCAACATTTAGGATAACTTGTAGATGGTGTGAGGTAAACTGTTTGAAAAATATTAGTACAACACTTGGTGATTTAAACAGAGATGAAGTCAATCTGACTAATTAAAGTCATTATGATTAACACCTCAAACAATTAAGGAAAGGAGAGAACAATACAGTGATTTTTTTCCTCCTTTGGGATGATAGTATGAATCCAGTTAAACTGTTGTAAAAAAGATTCCCACTACTGGCCAGAACAACAATTAACAGTCTAAAGTTGACCATAATGAGCTTCCCAATGGCCTACTTGGCAAAGGCACTGCCAAATTTTATCCCTGGTCAGTCATTATTTAGCTGGTCTCGGATGGGGCAGCAGTTGGTGCGTTACAGTTAGCCTCTGCTCATCTGGACTAGAGAGGGAGAAACCGGCCAATCTGCGCACCCCTGATCTCTGGCCAATGGCCCCTGATGGAAAGTGTTGCTTTTGTAGATGTTGAGGGAGAATAGGATTGGGCTTGGCTGGCATGCCTTCTGCAGTCAAATAGCCTGCCAACGCTCACTTTGTTGGCTCACAAATGCAAAAATAGCCACTTGGGCTACTGGTGCTAGTTGGGACTATGCCCAGAGAAAAGTCAACACATTTTGCAGAGATGGGGCAAAAAATCAGAAAGGGGTGGTGGGGGGAATTGGATGATTAACATTGACCCAGGAATGTTCTTTTGAGGTTGGGATTAATGCCTGTGGTATACCTGACTTGGGAATACTTGATGCTGACATTGTAAGCCTGAAAGAGAAAAATGTTCAGTTTCCAGACATTAATGGATTTTTTTTGAAAGTGAGATTACTTGGACTTGATCTGGAAAAGAACACGCGCTCTGCTCTACTCATTCATATCTGGCAGTGTGGATCCTGATATCAGTGAAGCAACTATGATGCTTATTCATTAAAAAGAAGTTTGGGGAACCTCTGGATCTTGCCAACAGAGAGGAATTTATCAAAGTAGTATTACACACCTTATCAAATGCACCTCTGTAACGAACTGTGTAATTTTTTTAAATCGCAGAATTTTACTATAATATACATCAAGATGGGGTATCCCCGTTTATCTGTGGAGAAACAATGTGAATTGGCACCTTCCTTAGTTACTGCAATGGAAAGCAAGCCTCAGCCACAGCAAGACAGGTAGAGTATTATCCCAGCGTTGTACAGTATATCAATACTGATGGAACCCTGACTGTCAGAGAAAATTCTTATTAGCAAAGTTTTGATGTCTGCATCAAAAGGTGTCAATTCAGTAGCTTTTAAAAAGACAAATTGTTTTACCAGAATTCCTTAAAATGATACAAAATATATGAAATCAATTAAAAGCATAAGAAAACATTGCCTAGGAATGTTTCCTGCTGGATAAGGGTACTGATTGACCATGTACATAAAGTAACCAATTTGCAATACCTTTAAGTCCTTTTATGAATCTAGAGGGCAAGAAGGCGTGTCTGTAGTTTTGTCTTTGTATATTTCTTATTCATACCAGATTTTGTGAGAGGGGAAGTGAGAAGATAATGAAGGAGAAGGTCGAATGCCCTCATTACTCATGGTATTTGCATCAGGTCTTAGATAAGATCTCCTTTTATCTTAAATTGTTTGAAAATCCAATTCCTTTAGTGTACTGTAGATTTCTGACAAAGCTTCGGGCTTTATTAAGTTAATGAGCAAATAGTTGTGAGGAAATGCATAATTTTTTTAGGATCGTGAAAACTGCATAGAATTATATAAAAGAATTAATTCTTCTCCATTTGTCTCGCAGTGTGCTAAAAAACCTTTTCAAAATCCATCTTTTCACCCGAGCTTTCGCATTTCCTAACATTCCACCACCCCCCCTCCCCCAACCCATACAACAGCTTGGAATGTCTTGTACATCAAAGGCCATATATCACCGAATGTTTTTTTTTACGCTAATAAGGCATGTTGAAAAAGGCCAGCTAAGTATCAGCTTGGTTTAGTTAATAGCATTTTTGCCTCATTGTAACTGGAGCACATAACCTTGGCGTTCACGTCAGTGCAGTACTGAGAGAATGATGCATGGTCAGAGGTGCTGTCACTCTGATTATATGTTTAATGAAGTTCTCATCTTCCTGCCCAGGTAGAGATATAAGATCTTATTGCGTTATTCAAAGAATAACATGGAGTTCTGGTGTCCCAGCCAAAATCCCCCCTCAACCAACACCACAAAAGAAACATTCATTCCCATTTTCTGTTTGTGAGGCATCGCTGTGCACAAAATTGGTTGATATATTTGCCTGCATAACCATATCTACACTTCATAAGTAATTCACCAGATGTAAAGTGCTTTGGGACTTCGAGTACACAATAGGGCACTATATAAATGCAGCTTTTTCTTTCTTCCTTTCTAATGAATATTGATGAAATATGCAATGGACAATACTTTCTTTCCTGATTTTAATTTACTGTCTATAGCTTCTTTCTCCATTTACATGTTCTTTTAAAATGTTGTTGATTGTTCACAAAACTACAGCTTCAGCTGATAAATATGTTGTACAAGATTAAATGCAAAAATACAGTATTTAATAATTCCAAGTTTGGTCTTCCTGCAGATTTCATGAGGTGGAGATAGTATGTGGTGTACTCTAGAATTACATAAGAACATAACATAAGAAATAGGAGCAGGAGTAGGCCAATAGGCCCCTCGAGCCTGCTCCGCCATTCAATAAGATCATGGCTGATCTGATCCTAACCGCCAATCTACTATCCCAGAACCATCTCCTGAATCTAACAGAATTAGACACACGAAATAGGAGCAGGATCAGGCTACACGGCCCCTGGGCCCGCTCCGCTACCCACAGGGCCATGTCTGATCCGAACCTAGACTCATGTCCAAATTCCTGCCCGCTCCCCGTAACCCTTAATTCCCTTTACTTCTAGGAAACTGTCTATTTCTGTTTTAAATTTATGTAATGATGTAGCTTCTACAGCTTTTTGGGGCAGCATATTCCATGGACCTACCACCCTCTGAGTGAAGTAGTTCCTCCTCATCTCAGTTTTGAAAGAGCAGCCCCTTATTCTAAGACTATGCCCCCTAGTTCTAGTTTCACCCATCATCGGGAACATTCTCCCCGCATCCACCCGATCCAACCCCTTCACAATCTTATATGTTTCAATAAGATCGCCTCTCATTCTTCTGAACTCCAATGAGTAGAGTCCCAATCTACTCAACCTCTCCTCATATGTCCATCCCCTCATCCCCGGGATTAACCGAGTGAACCTTCTTTGTACTGACTCGAGAGCAAGTATGTCTTTTAAGTATGGACACCAAAACTGTATGCAGTATTCCAGGTGCGGTCTCACCAATACCTTGTACAACTGAAGCAATACCTCCCTATTTTTATATTCTATCCCCCTAGCAATGAAAGCCAACATTCCATTGGCCTTCTTAATCACTTGCTGCACCTGCATACTAACCTTTTGAGTTTCGTGCACCAGGACCCCCAGATCCCTTTGTACTTCAGTACTTTCCAGTTTCTTGCCATTAAGATAATAACTTGCTCTACGATTTTTCCTGCCAAAGTGCATAACCTCACACTTTCCAGTATTGTATTCCATCTGCCAAATCTCTGCCCACTTACTTAGCCTGTCTATGTCCCCTTGCAGGTTTTTTATGTCCTCCTCACTCACTACTTCCCCTCCCATCTTAGTATCATCTGCAAACTTTGATATGTTACACTCGGTCCCCTCCTCCAAATCGTTAATATAGATTGTAAAGAGTTGGGGACCCAGCACTGACCCCTGCGGAACACCACTAGTTACTGATTGCCAGTCTGAGAATGAACCATTTATCCCAACTCTCTGCCTTCTGTTAGATAGCCAATCCTCTATCCATGCCAGAATATTACCCCCAATCCCGTGATTTTTTATCTTAAGCAATAATCTTCTGTGTGGCACCTTGTCAAATGCCTTTTGGAAGTCTAAATACACAACGTCCACTGGTTCCCCTTTATCCACCCTATATGTTACTTCCTCAAAGAACTCCAGCAAATTTGTCAAACATGACTTCCCCTTCATAAAACCATGCTGACTTTGTCCTGTTAAATTATGATTATCCAAATATCCTGTTACTGTCTCCTTAATAATGGACTCCAAAATTTTACCTACCACAGATGTTAGGCTAACCGGTCTATAGTTTCCAGCCTTCTGTCTACTGCCCTTTTTAAATAAGGGTGTTACATTAGCAGTTTTCCAGTCTGCCGGGACCTTTGCTGAGTCCAGGGAGTTTTGGAAAATTATTACCAATGCATCCACAATCCCTACCGCCACTTCCCTCAAGACCCTAGGATGTAAGCCATCAGGTCCAGGTGATTTATCCGCCTTGAGTCCCATTATTTTACCGAGTACCACTTCCTTAGTGATTTTGATCGTGTTTAGCTCCTCCCCCCCCTATAGCCCCCTGTTTGTCCAGTGTTGGGATATTCTTAGTGTCCTCTACTGTAAAGACAGATACAAAGGCCTAGAAATTGGGTTCGGGCGCCAAAGTGGCGCAAAAGTCGGCGGAGCGCAGGATTTAGCGCAGCGATCGGAGTGATACCGATTGCCAGATATTCAGTTTCATTGCCCCTCGAGGGACACGGGGTGAGGCTCGAGGCGCTCCGTGTCCCTCTTAGGGCGCTGAAACTGATTATCGCCGCACGCTGTGGCACGGCACGCTGCGGTACTGCAGGCCTTCCTCCCACTGTTAAGGGGGAGGTGCCTGCAACAGCGCGAGCCCCGATCGCGAGTGCCGGCAAATGAGCCCGGCACCAAGGAGAAGTGCCGGGCTCTCGGGGAAACAGCTGGCAATGCCGCGGGGGGGGGGGGTTAGGAGGCCGGGGACGGAGGTGCTGGCAGGCGGCCGCCCCGCACCTCCACCTTAACTTGCGCCGCTGCCGGCACAGTAAGGCCCCGTGAACCGGGCGCGGGTAGCAAGCGGCGCAACTGCGGCGTTCGCTACCAAATATCGCGAATGGGGCGCTGCGCACACCGATGATGTCATCGGTGGCGGCGCAGCGCAAATGCCTAACGCCACCATTAGCGCCCCTACTGAATATCGCCGGAGACGCAGCCAGTGGCGCTACAGCCACTTACTGCCTCTTTAGGCGCTAACAGGTGGCGCTACTCACCCAATTTCTCCCCCAAAATATTCATTCAGTGTTTTTGCCATCTCCATATTTCGCACCATTAATTTCCCGGTCTCATCCTCTAAGGGACCAACATTTACTTTAGCCACCCTTTTTCTTTTTATATAACTATAAAAACTCTTACTATCTGTTTTTATATTTTTTGCTAATTTACTTTCATAATCAATCTTTTTGTTATTTTTTGCTGTCTTTTAAAGTTTTCCCAATCCTCTATCCTCCCACTAGATTTGGCTACCTTATATGCCCTTGTTTTTAGTCGAATACTATCCTTAATTTCTTTACTTAGCCACGGATGGCTGTCTTTTCTTTTACACCCTTTTCTTCTCAGTGGAATATATATTTTTTGGAAGTTGTAAAATAACTCCTTAAATGTCCACCACTGATCATGTATCGTCTTACCCTTTAATCTATTTTCCCAATCCACTCTACTCAATTCCGCTCTCATACCTTCATAGTCTCCTTTATTCAAGCTCAGCACGCTTGTTTGAGATCCAACCTTCTCATCCTCTAATTCAATATGGAATTCAACCATGTTATGGTCACTCATTCCAAGGGGATCCTTTACTAGGACATTTTTAATTAATCCTGTCTCGTTACACAGGACCAGATCGAAGGTTGCTTGCCCCCTGGTCGGTTCAGTTACATACTGCTCAAGAAACCCATCCCTAATACAGTCAATGTACTCATCCTCAAGGCAGCCCTGCCCAATTTGATTTGTCCAATTAATATGATAGTTAAAATCCCCCATAATTATAGATGTTCCCTTATTACAAGCCTCAACTATTTCCTGATTGATACTCCGTCCAACAGAGTTGCAACTGTTCGGAGGCCTATAGACTACGCCCACTAGTGTTTTTTTCCCCTTATTATTCCTTACCTCCACCCAAACTGTTTCATTATCCTGATCTTTTGACCCAATATCATTTCTCTATTACAGTGATTCCTTCCTTTATTAACATAGCCACCCCACCTCCCCTTCCTTCCTGCCTGTCCTTCCTGATCGTTAAATAACCTGGTATGTTTAATTCCCAGGCATTGTCACCCTGCAGCCATGTTTCTGTAATGGCCACAAGATCATACCCATATGTAGTTATTTGTGCCATTAACTCGTCTATTTTGTTACGAATGCTACGTGCATTCAGATAGAGAAGTTTCAAATATGTTTTGTGACACTTAGTTCCTGCTTTTGCCCTTTTTATTACTTTACCTTTTACTCCATACCTTCTGCCCCTTCCTGACACGTTCTGGTTTTTAATTTCCCCACTGCTACCTAAGTCTATGACCTCTGTTGTCATTTTTATTATTTGCTCTCTAGGAACCTCCCCCCCACTAGTTAGTTTAAAGCCCTCTCTACAGCCCTAGTTATATGATCCACCAGGACTCTAGTCCCAGCACTGGCCAAGTGAAGTCCGTCCCAACGGAACAGCTCCCTCCTGCCCCAGTACTGGTGCCAGTGTCCCAGGAAGCAAAACCCATTTCTCCCACACCAGTCTTTGAGCCACGCATTTAACTCTCTAATTTTATTTGTCCTAGCCAAATTCACTCGTGGCTCAGGTAATAATCCAGAGATTATTACCCTTGAGGTTCTGTTTTTTAATTTGACCCCTAGCTGCTCATACTCCTTTAACAGAACCGGCTTCCTAGTCCTATCTACGTCATTTGTACCAACATGGACCACGGCAACTGGATCCACCCCCTCCCACTGCAAGTTTCTTTCCAGCCCAGAGGAGATGTCCTTAACCCTGGCACCGGGTAGGCAACACAACCTTCGGGACTCTCGCTCTCGGCTGCAGAGAACTCTATCTATCCCCCTAATAATACTATCCCCTACCACTACAACATTTCTATTTACTCCCCCCTCTTGAATGGCCCCCTGTTCCACGGTGCTGTGGCCAGGTTGCTCATCCTCCCTGCAGTCCCTGCTCCTGTCCCCACAGGGAGTAAGAACCTCGAACCTGTTGGTCAAGAGCAAGGGCTGCGGCTCCTCCAGCTCTACCTCTTGGATCCCCGTACCTGCCTCACTCGTAGTCACACCGTCCTGTCCCTGACCATGGGCTACATCTGAATTACTTAACTTCATAGGTGTGACCACCTCCTGATACACAGAGTCCAGGTACTTCTCCCCCTCCCTGATGTGTCACAGTGTCTGAAGCTCAGACTCCAGCTCATCAACACGGAGCTGGAGTTCCTGTAGCAGCAGGCACTTGTCACAGACGTAATCACCGTGAGCCTCAATGGGGTTCACCGGCTCCCACATCTCGCAACAGTAACACATCACCTGCTCCATTCTATGTAATTAATTAAATTTTTTATTGTTAGTTATGGACACCCTCTGCCCGATTTTAGATGCTAGTATCCCCTTTAATTAATTGGATTTAAATTAAATCAATCCCTCTAGTTACACCAGTTAAACGGTTTACCAACAGTCAATCTGCACCAGAAAGGCCTTATTAACTACAACCCACAGAGTTAAAGTTTGAAAAGAGCACCTAACACCCCACTTACCCGAACTCTCACTTACCCAAACTCACAGCACTCTTTGATGACTCGCACTAGGACTGGTCTTTTTATACTGTTTGTTTGTTTACAGCCAAATGAGTCACCCCTGCTGATTGGTTAGAAAACTGGTTTCCACTGCCTGCTGTGCCAATTTACTCCTACTGCAGTGTAACCTTGTTTTACTCTTCTTAAACCAACAAAATCCCAAATATTTAACTTTTTCCCCTTTACTTAAACTGCTTAAGTAATCTTATCAAGAATGATTTAAAGAGAAATAACAATTAAAGAACTCTCACACTTACCCAAACTCACAGCACTCTTTGATGACATAGAATTGCATAGAATATACAGTATAGAAACTGACCATGCAACCAGTCTGTGCTGGTGTTTATACTTCCCACGAGTTTCCTCCCATTCTATCTACCTCATCTCAGCCTATCAGTATATCTTTCTATTCCTTTTTCTCTCATGTACTCGTCTAGTTTCCTTTTGAAAGCGTTAGGATTCGAGCTAATTGCTTCAGCCACTTCCTGTGGTAACAGGTTCTACATTCTGTTTCATTTCCTGTGTTTTTTCAGTCCTGACGAAGGGTTTCGACCTGAAACGTTGACTCTATTTCTCTCTTCACGGATGTTGCCTGGCCTGCTGAGTTGCCTGGCCTGCTGAGTTTTTCCAGCATTTTCTGTTATTATTCCACATTCTAACCACTCTTTGAGTAAAGAAATTTCTCCTTATTTCCCTATGGGATTTATTAGTAACTATCTTGTATTCATGGCCCCTAGTTTTAGATTCTCCCACAAGTGGAAACATTATCTACCCTGTTCAGCCCATTCATAATTTTAAAGACCTCTATCAGGCCACCTCTAAGTCTTGTCTTTTCTAAAGAAAAAAGCCCCAGTCTGTTCAATCTTTCCCGATACCTGTAATCTCTCAAATCTGGTACCATCATTGTAAATCTTTTTTGCACTTTCTCCAGTGCTTCTATGTCCCTTTTACAGTTTGGAGACCAGAATGTTAATAGAGGAAGTGTTGTTGCATTGCCTATAATTTTGTCCAGACTGACACAATACCAAAATTATGGACATAGTTTGACTTAATTTATCACAAGCTAAATTTATATTTGCCATTTGTGGATTAATAAAATTAATTTTATCAGAATCAAAGTTACTAAATTTCAGAACATCAACACTAGTATCTCTTCTGAGCTGCCATTTATTTGTCCATTAGAACAGTGTAGTCTGCTGAATTGTCATGGTATCTTTGCTCGATAAATTATAGGCATGTTGCCAAGGATATGATTCCCTGCGATTTTAGTTTTGGTAGTTACAGCTCCATAATAATGTACATCAGCATAACACTATCAGCTTGTCAACGCGGCCCACCTAATAGCCTGTTAACATACAACAACCAACTTGCAGGTTTCTAAGATTTAAATTTTGAGTAGTTTTGATCTTATTGAAACATAAAATTCTTAAGAGGCTTGACAGGAATCATGCTGGGAGGATGTTTCCCCTGGCTGGGGAGTCTAGAACTAGGAGTCATAGTCTCAGGATAAGGGGTCGGCCATTTAGGACTGAGATGAGGAGAAATTTCTTCACTGAGGGTTGTAAATCTTTGGAATTCTCTACCCCAGAGAGCGCTAGCTGCTCAGTCGTTGAGTACATTCAAGACAGAGATCGATAGATTTTTGGATATTAAAGGAATCATGGGATATGGGGACAGGGCAGGAAAGTGGGGTTGATGTAGAAGTTCAGCCATGATCTTATTGAATGGTGGAGCAGGCTCGAGGGGCCGAATGGCCTCCTCCTGCTCCTATTTCTTATGTTCTTATAAAATTGTGTATACTCAGTATGGATAGGTCTTGACATTTTTTTAAAGAGGCTTACAAAATCGTTTTAAAAGATTTTGCAATGCATGTGTAAGTTTAAATGCTTTTGCTACGCTTTGCAGAATTGCGAATCAGATGAAAATCTTTTGTGATTGTTCTGTCTTCCAGCCTAATGCAGTTGCTAATTCCAACATTGTACCATGTGAAATACCCCACAGAAAAAAACAAAGGAACATCTCTTTTCAACCTGGGAGAGAAACCAAAGATTGTTCAGCAGTTATTAGACTTTATGTTGGACGTTTTGTTGATGCCTTATGGGTATGTATGTAAAGGTTCTCCCTGCCACACCCCCACCCCACCCAAATGAAGTATGTTTACTTGCTGGAAATCATTAAAAGTGGTCCCTGTTCATTAGTACAGTGCTGATACTGCCGGAAAACAAAGCATTCTTCTCTACAAAGTTTCTTTTTTCCACTTAGTTTCCACAAAAGCACAAAGTATTTCACTATCCAGCATCTCTTAACTATTTGAGCAATTCTACTGTATCGACATTGCAATTACATAGAATTTACAGCACAGCAACAGGCCATTTGGCCCAACTGGTCCGTGCCGGTGTTTCTGGTCCACAGGAGCCAGTTCATTCACAGATAGAAAATAGAGCAGTCTCAGTACTAATCTCAAAGTTAATACTGGATGTCTGTTTATTTTCCAGTTCTACTTGCACAATTCTGTTGAACAAAATAATGTAAAACATGTGTTAGAATTCTGCTGATGGAGAATGACTTTTTTTCAAATGTTGGGTGGTGTTGAGCCAGCGACAACTGTAACGAGGATCAATTTCTCACCAAATTGACCCGAGTGGTCCCTAGGAAGGCTTGGGGAAACTATTGGAGCAAATGGGTATAAGATTTCCCACAATCTGACTTGTGCTTCAACAATCTACACCAATTAATTGTTTTTAATGCATTTAAACTTCTGACTTCCAAGTAGCAATATTCTTTTTCAGTCAGACCAACAAGCAGAGCTGGTGTGTGAATCTTCACTGCTGACATACTATGAAGGTTTCTGAATTGATACAGATTCTTCAGGTCCAGCTGCATTATCACTGGTTAGGCCTCAGCTGGTGTATTGTGGACAATTCTGGGCACCACACTTCAAGAAAGATGTAAAGTTCTTAGAAAGGGTGCAGAGGAGATTTACCAGGATGTTACCAGGGATGAAGGACTTCAGTTATGTGGAGAGGTTGGAAAAGTTAGGACTGTTCTCCTTGGAACAGAGAAGGTTAAGAAGTGACCTAATAGAGGTTTTCAAGATGATGAGAGGTTTTGATAGAGTAAATAGAGAAAAACTCAGTACAATAAGTTGAGAGGGGATGTGAAGATGAAAATAAAATTGGCAAAGAGAGAATATGAGAGTAGAATGGCGGTTAACATTAAAGGGAACCCAGAAATCTTCTACCGGCATGTAAACAGTAAGCGGGTAGTAAGAGGCGTGGTGGGGCCTATTAGAGAAAGAATGTGATATATGCTTAGAGGTGCAGGACAAGGCTAGAATACTCAATGAGTACTTTGTATCAGTGTTTACTAAGGAAGTGGTTGTTGACAAAATATCGGTAGAAGTGGAAAAGGTAGAAGCAATGGGAGGGGTGACAATTGATAGACAGGATGTACTAGAAAGGCTGGGTATGCTTAGAGTGGACAAGTCGCCTGGTCCAGATGGCTTGCATCCCAGGTTACTAAGGGAATTGGGGGAGGAGATAGCGGAAGGGCTTGCCATAATTTTCCAATCTTCCCTAGTTCCGGGGGAGGTGCCTGAGGATTGGAAAGTGGCAAATGTGGCACCATTGTTCAAGAAAGGGTGTAAGGACAATCCTAGTAACTACAGGCCGGTCAGTTTAACATCAGTGGTGGGTAAAGTTATAGAAACAATAGTCAAGGAAAAAATTAACGGGCACTTGGAGAGGTTTAAGCTAATTAAGGAGAGCCAACACGGATTTGTAAAAGGCAGATCCTGTTTGACTAATCTAATTGAATTTTTTGTTGAAGTAACAGAGGATTGATGAAGGGAATGCAGTGGATGTTGTCTACATGGATTTTAGGAAGGTGTTTGACAAAGTACCACATAGAAGGCTGGTTAACAAAATCGAGGCTCATGGAATAGGTGGGTCAGTGGCAGCTTGGATAAGTAATTGGCTTAAGGACAGAAAACAGCGAGTTGTGGTAAATGGCTGTTTTTCAGGCTGGAGGATGGTAGACAGTGGTGTTCCCCAAGGGTCAGTGCTGGGCCACTACTTTTTTTTATATATATATAAATGACCTGGATATTGGAATACAGAGTAGAATTTCTAAATTTGCTGATGACACCAACTTCGGGGTGTGACAAACAGTGATGATACCAATTGACTGCAACAGGGCATAGAAAGGCTAGCAGAATGGGCAGACAAGTGGCAGATGGAATTTAATACAGAGAAGTGTGAAGATGCATTTTGACAGAAGGAACAGGGAAAGGCAATATACACTTAATGGCACAGTTTTCTAGAGTGTGTAGGGACAGAGGGACCTGGGGGTTAATGGACATAGGTCCCTGAAGGTGGCAGGACATATAGAGAGAGTGGTTAACAAAGCATATAGGATCTTGGGCTATGAGATATTGAGTCTTCTTAGGCAGTCCCTCGGAGCCGAGGATGACGTGCTTCCACATTAAAAAATGAGTTTGCAGGTGACTGATGAGTCCAATACGGGACCTACAGTCTCTGTCACAGGTGGGGCAGATGGTGGTTGAAGGGGCGGGTGGGTGGGGTGCTTGGGTTGACGTGCGCTTCTTGCGCAGCCTGTGCTTGGCTTCCGCTTGCTCCCGGCGAAGAGACTCGAGGTGTTCGGCGCCTTCCCGGATGCTTCTCCTACACTTTGTGTGGTCTTGGGCCAGGGATTCCCAGGTGTCGATGGGGATGTTACACTTTTTCAAGGAGGCTTTGAGGGTGTCCTTGAAGCGTTTCCTCTGCCCACCTGGGGCTCTCTTGCCTTGCCGGAGCTCCGGGTAGAGCGTTTGTTTTGGGAGTCTCGTATCGGGCATGCAAACAATGTGACCCGTCGATCGGAGCTGATTGAGCGTGGTCAAAGCTTCGATGCTGGGGATGTTGGCCTGAGCAAGAACACTGACGTTGGTGCGCCTATCCTGCCAATGGATTTGCAGGATCTTGTGGAGGCAGCGTTGGTGGTACTTCTCCAGTGCTTTGAGGTGCCTGCTGTACATGGTCCATGTCTCTGAGGCATACAGCAGGGCGGGTATCACTGCTGCTTTGTAGACCATGAGCTTAGTGCCGGGTTTCAGGTCCTGGTCTTCAAACACTCTCTTCCTCAGGCGACCGAAAGCTGCACTGGCACACTGAAGGCGGTGTTGGACTTCGTCGTCGATGCCTGCCCTTGTTGACAGTAGGCTCCCGAGGTATGGAAAGTGGTCCACGTTGTCCAAGGCCTTGTCGTGGATTTTGATAATCGGGGGGCAGTACTGTGTGGCGGGGGCAGGTTGGTAGAGGACCTTTGTCTTATGGATGTTTAGTGTAAGGCCCATGCCCTCGTACGCTTCGGTGAAGGTGTTTACGATGGTTTGGAGTTCGACCTCTGAGTGAACGCAGACGCAAGCATTGTCTGCATACTGTAATTCGACGACAGAGGATGGGACGACCTTGGATCTGGACTGGAGGTGACGGAGGTTGAACAGTTTCCCGTTTGTTCTGTAAATTAGCTCCACTCCAGTGGGGAGCTTACTGAGGGTGAGATGGAGCATTGCAGCAAGGAAGATCGAGAAGAGCGTTGGTGCGATGACACAGCCTTGTTTGACCCCGGTTCGTACGTGAATTGGGTCTGTGGTGGAACCGTTGGTCAGGGCCATGGCTTGCATGTCGTCGTGAAGCAGGTGGAGGATGGTGACAAACTTTTGAGGGCAGTCAAATTTGAGGAGGACACTCCATAATCCCTCACGGTTGACAGTGTCAAAGGCCTTTGTGAGATCAAAGAAGGCCATGTACAGTGGTTGGTGCTGTTCCCTGCATTTCTCTTGTAATTGACGTGCGGTGAAGATCATGTCCATTGTGCCCCTTGGGCGGAATCCGCATTGCAACTCTGGGAGGAGCTCTTCGGCCACTGGGAGAAGGCGATTGAGGAGGATTCTTGCGATGACTTTCCCTGTGGCAGACAGCAGGGAAACTCCTCTGTAATTACCGCAATTGGACTTGTCACCTTTCTTGAAGATGGTCACAATTACGGCATCTCTGAGATCCCCTGGCATGCTCTCCTCCTTCCAGATAAGAGAAATTAGTTCATGAATTCGCGCCAGTAGTGCTTCTCCGCCATGCTTTAGTGCCTCGGCGGGGATTCCATCTGCTCCTGAGGCCTTGTTGTTGTTCAGTTGTCGGATGGCCTTTTCAACCTCATGCCGGGCTGGGGTTGTGCTGAGATGGTGGCGGGTATCATGCTGTGGAATGGAGTTGAGGACACTCGCATCGAAGACAGAGTCGCAGTTAAGGAGATCTTTGAAGTGCTTCTTCCAGCGGGCACTGACTGCCTCTCTGTCCTTGATGAGTACCTCTCCGTTCTTGGCCCGCAGTGTGGTAGGGCCTTGGGTGCTTGGGCCGTAGATGGTCTTGACTGCACTAAAGAATTCACGCACATCGTGGCTGTCGGCTAGCTACTGAATCTCCTGCGCTTTCTCCACCCACCATCTGTTCTTTAGGTCAAGAGTGTGCAGGGACAGAGGGACCTGGGGGGTTAATGTGCATAGGTCCCTGAAGGTGGCAGAACATATAGAGAGAGTGGTTAACAAAGCATATGGGATCTTGGGCTATGAGGTTTTGAGTACAAAAGTAGAGAAGTTATGCTGAACCTTTATAAAGCGCTGGTTAGGCCACAACTGGAGTATTGCACCAGTTCTGATCACTACACTTTAGGAAGGATGTGAAGGCCCTTGAGAGGGTGCAGAGGAGATTTACCAGAATGGTTCTGGGGATGGGGGTTCGTAGCTACAAGGACAAGTTATAGAGTCAAAGAGTTATACAGCACAGAAAGAGGCCCATCGTGTCCGCGCCGGCCATCAAGCCCTGTCTATTCTAATCCCATTTTCCAGCACTTGGTCCATAGCCTTGTATGCTATGGCGTTTCAAGTGCTGATCTAAATGCTTCTTGAATGTTGTGAGGGTTCCTGCCTCTACCACCCTTTCAGGCAGTGAGTTCCAGATTCCAACCACCCTCTGGGTGAAAAAGTTTTTCCTCAAAACCTGTCTAAACCTCCTGCACCTTACCTTGAAACTATGCCCACTGGTTATTGACCCCTCTACTGAGGGGAAAAGTTCCTTTCTATCTACGCCCCTCATAATTTTGTACACCTCAATCAGGTCCCCCCTCAGCCTTCTCTGCTCTAAGGAAAACAACCCCAGCCTGTCCAGTCTCCTCTTAGCTGAAGCGCTCCAGCCCAGCCCAGGTAACATCCTGGTGAATCTCCTCTGCACCCTCTCCAATGCAATCACATCCCTCCTATAGTGTGGTGACCAGAACGGCACACAGTATTCCAGCTGTGGCCTAACTAGCGTTTTGTACAGCTCTATCATAACCTCCCTGCTCTTGACTTCATTAGCCGAGGCATAGAATATAAGTATCCCATATGCCTTTTTAACCACCTTAACTACTTGTCCTGCTGCCTTCAGGGATCTATGTACATGCACACCAAGGCCCCTCTGATCCTCTGTTCTTCCTAGGATCCTACCATGCATTGTGTATTCCCTTGCCTTGTTTGTCCTCCGAAAATGCATCACCTCACACTTTTCAGGGTTAAATTCCATTTGCCACTGTTCTGCCCATCTGACCAACCCGTCTATATTGTCCTGGAGGCTGAGGCTTCCCTCCTCGCTATTTACCACTCCACCAATTTTCATGTCATCTGCGAACTTACTGATCATACCTCCTACATTCATATCTAAATCATTAATGTACACTACAAACAGTAAAGGATCCAGCACCGATCCCTGTGGTACACCACTGGACACAGGCTTCCAGTCACAAAAACAACCTTTGACCATCACCCTCTGCCTCCTGCCACAAAGCCAATTTTGGATCCAATGTGCCAAATTGCCCTGGATCCCATGGGCTCTTACTTTCTTGACCAGTCTCCTATGTGGGACTTTCTCAAAAGCCTTACTGAAGGCGATGTAGGCTACATCAACTGCACTACCCTCATCCACACACCTAGTCACCCCCTCAAATTTCAATCAAATTGGTCAGACATGATCTCCCCCCCCCCCCCCCCCGACAAAGCCATGCTGACTATCCCTGATTAATCCCTGCCTCTCCAAGTGGAGACTAATTCTGTCCCTCTGAATTTTTTCCAATAATTTCCCTACCACTGATGTTAGGCTCACTGGCCTGTCATTCCCTGGTTTATCCCTACTACCTTTCTTGAACAATGGTACTACGTTAGCTGTTCTCCAGTCCTCTGGCACCTCCCCTGTGGCCAGAGAGGTTCTGAAAATTTGTGTCAGAGCCCCTGCAATCTCCTCCCTTGCCTCACGCAGCAGCCTGGGATACATCCCGTCAGGGCCTGGGGATTTATCCACTTTTAAGCCCGCTAGTACCTCCTCCCTCTCAATAATTTGTTCAAGTACATTACAATCCCCCTGCCTGATTTATATGCCTACATCATCCTTCTCCATAATGAACACATGCAAAATATTCATTTAAAACCTCACCTGCATCTTCTGGCTCTACACACAGATTGCCACTTTGGTCCCTAATGGCCCCTACTCTTTCCCTGGTTATCCTCTTTCCCTTAATATACTTATAAAACACCGTGGGATTTTCCTTTATTTTGCCCGCCAGTGTTTTTTCATGCCCCCTCTTCGCTCTCCTAATTTCTTTTTTAAGTACCCCCCTGCACTTTCTATACTCCTCTAGGGTGTCCACTGTTTTTAGTCCTTTGTACCTGCCAAAAGCCTCCCTTTTTTTCCTAATCCATTCTTGTATATCCCTTGACATCCAGGGTTCCCTGGGCTTGTTGGTCCCACCCTTGACCTTTACGGGAACATGTTGGTGTTGTACTCTCTTTCCTTTCTGAAAGACTCCCATTGCTCTGATGTGGATTTTCCTACAAGTAGCTGATCCCAGTCCATTTTGGCCAGATCCTGCCTTATATTAAAATCGGCCTTCCCTCAATTTAGAACCTTTATTTCCGGTCCATCTTTGTCCTTTTCCAAGACTACCTTAAATCTCACCGAATTATGGTCACTGTCACCAAAATGCTCTCCTACTAACACATCTACCACTTGCCCGGCTACACTCCCTAGAACTAGGTCCAGTACCGCTCTTGTAGGACTTTCTACATGCTGGCTCAAAAAGCTCTCCTGGATGCACTTTAAGAATTCCGCACCCTCTAAGCCTTTCACACTCTGACTGTCCCAGTTAATATTGGGGAAGTTGAAATCCCCTACTATTATTACCATATTATTTCTACACTTCTCTGAGATTTGCCGATATATCTGTTCCTCTATCTCCCCCTGACTGTTTGGGGGCCTATAGTACACTCCCAGCAAAGTGCTTGCCTCCTTTTGGTTTTTAAGTTCTACCCATATGGCCTCATTAGAGGAACCTGCTAAGATATCATCCCTCCTTACAGCAGTAATTGACTCCTTGATTAATATTGCGACACCCCCTCTTTTACCCCCCCCCCCCCCCCCCGGTCTCGCCTGAAGATTCTATACCCTGGAATATTGAGCTGCCAGTCTGCCCCTCCCTCAACCATGTCTCTGTGATAGCAACAATATCATACTCCCATGTGTTCATCAACACCTTCAATTCATCTGCCTTACTCGCAAGACTCCTTGCATTAAAATAAATGCCACCCAGCCTTGCCATACTCCCTTGTGCTGTTAGATATTTGCTCTGCCTTCAAGACTGACTTGCTTTTTCCTCTATATTTGGCTGTGCATCACCCCCTACTATAGCTCCACTCTGTATCCCATCCCCCTGCCAAGTTAGTTTAAACCCCCCCCCCCCCCCCCCCCCCCCCCCCAACAGTACTAGCAAACCTCCCCGCAAGGATGTTGGTCCCGTTCCGGTTCAGGTGCAACCCGTCCGACTTGTACAGGTCCCACCTTCCCCAGAAGCAGACCCAGTGATCCAAGAAACTAAAGCCCTCCCTCCTGCACCAACCCTTTAGCCACGCATTCATCTGCTCTGTCCTCCTATTCCTATACTCACTAGCACGTAGCACCGGGAGTAATCCAGAGATTACAACCTTTGAGGTCCTGCTTTTTAATCTGCTACCTAGCTCCCTAAATTCTTGTTGCAGGACCTCATCCCTCTTTCTACCCATGTCGTTGGTACCAATGTGAACCACAACCTCTGCCTGTTCGGCCTCCCCCTTCAGAATGCCCTGCAGCCGTTCAGTGACATCCTTGACCCTGGCACCAGGGAGGCAACATACCATCCTGGAGTCACATCTGCAGCCACAGAAACGTCTATCTGTTCCCCTTACGATAGAATCCCCTATCACTATTGCTCTCCCACTCTTTTTCCTCCCCTCCTGTGCAGCTGAGCCACTCGTAGTGCCACGGACTTGGCTCTTGCTGCATTCCCCAGAGAAACCATCTCCCCCAGTGGTATCCAACACAGAAAATCTGTTGGAGAGGGAGATGGACCCAGGGGATTCCTGCATGACCTTCCTAGTTCTTTTACTCTGTCTGGCGGTCACCCATTTCCTGTCTGCCTGCGCACTCTTTACCTGCGGTGTGACCACCTCGTTAAATGTGATATCCACGAAGATCTCAGCTTCGCAGATGCTCCACAGTGACTCCTGCATATGTGTTCGCCCTGGACACCTAAAGTTTCCCTGTCTTCCCACATAGCACAGGAGGAGCACTCCACGCAGCCGAGCTGCCATGCCATGTCCTTCTCTTAATTTACTCCCTTTACCTCCTTTAAATTAAAGAATATTAAATACACTAGGGACCTTACTTCCCTTTAAACACTACTTACTCTAAACTAGAGACCTTACTTTGACCTTAACGACTGGACTGTAGAAATACTCGGTCCTACTTACCAATCAGCTCCTTCCCTGGTTATGACGTCACTTTAGCAGTTTCGCAGTTGTTGCTGTTTGACTGCTCCTGCTTTCGGACTCTCTCCTTGGTGTACAGTAAGAACCAATTCCTACAGGGTGAAAAGTTAGGAAAAACAAAGGTGAAGCAAGGGAGCTCCTCCTTCCATTCCTCACCTAACCCCCTGACTCACCCAACTCGCAGCACTCTGTTTAAACCGCACTCAGTCTCCACCCAGGGCTGCTCTCGCTGCTGCTGCCGCCAGTGAGTCTGGGCCGCTCTCTCTCTCCCCTGCTCTTTAAATCCTCGGTCTCTGCGCTCAGTCTCCACCCAGGGCCGTTCTCGCTGCTGCCGCCGCCGGTGAATCTGGAAAAGCTGGATTTGTTTTCATTAGAGCAAAGGAGGTTGAGGGGTGATTTGATAGCAGTGTACAAGATTATGACGGGTTTGGATAGGCTAGCCGGGGAAAGGCTGTTCCTACTAGTTTGATGGTACAAGGACTAGGGGACACAGGTTTAAGGTTTTGGGCAAAAGATACAGGGGGGATGTGAGGGAAAACTTTTTTATGCAGCGAGTGGTGAGGACCTGGAATTCGCTGCTGATGGAAGTGGTGGAAGCGGAGACACTCAATGTTTTCAAGGGGTGACTGGATAGGCACGTGAGGGAAATAAACTTGCAGGGCTATGGGGATAGAGCGGGGGAGTGGGACTTACTGGATTGCTCTACAGAGAGCCGGCACGAACTCGATGGGCCGAATGGCCTCCTTCCATGCCTCTATGACTCTATTCCCTCTGGCGAGTGGGTCAATCACCAGAGGTCATAGATTCAAAGTCATTGGCAAAAGATCTAGAGTGGAGATGAGGAGAATTTTTTCACTGAGTTGTTGGAATCTGGAACGTTCTCCCTGAAAAGGTGGTGGAAGCTGATTCCATAAATAATTTTAAAAGGGATTTGGACAGGTACTTGAGGATGAGGAACTTACAGGGTTGCAGACAACAAGCGGGGATGTGGGACTGAACACGACTTCTCTTTTTAAGAGCAGGCACAATGGGCCAAACGTTCTCCTTCTGTGCTGTAAATTTCTATGATTCTATCTAGGGTTGCAAAATTCTGGGAATTTTTTAAAGAGGAAACTTTCCATGGGAATTTATGGGAATTTTGAGTTTTTTTGCGCACTGATGGTTTTTGTCTCTGACCCTTATATTATCTTTGTCATCAAAATAGACATACTGTTCCATACAAATAAAAACAGGCTTTCAAAACTTTATTTAGGTTATAATTTTGAACTTTATTGAACCCCCACAAAAAAGACCCATTTAAAATAAAATAAAAGGAGCGTCAGCTTATTTAGCCTGTATTTTGTCCCTTTGAGTTTTCTACTCATGAGTCTTCTGAGTCTTCTACTCCTCATTGCTCCTCCTGATTCTCTGACTCTGGCTCTGACGTGTCCATTTCTTCCTCTGTGTCACTGTCTAGCTGTGTGGTGGACACTTCTGTATCTGGCTCAATAAGTTGTAGGTTTGCCCGGATAGCCACCAGTTTCTCCACTCTCTTGTTAGTCAGCCTGTTGCGCACCTTTGCATGCGTATTCCCAAAAAGTGACCAGTTTCGTTCAGAGGCCGCTGATGAAGGTGGGATTTGGAGTATCACCAATGCAATGGGTGACAGGGCCTCAGATGCACAAAGTCCCTTCCACCAGGTATGTGCACTGATATGCTTGCATGATTCCCATATCCCGTCCCCATTCCAAAGACCTTGCTTGGTAGAGAACTTTGCCAGACTTCCCAGAACTTTGCCCACGTCCAGATTGAGGTGGCGTGAGAGGGTAGAAATCACACTGTGAGCGCTGTTGATCTGTTCTCCAGAAAGTATTGGTCTCCCAACATGCTTTGGGTCCAGCATGTATGCTGCAGCATGAACCGGCTTGACACAAAATTCTTGACACATCTGTATGACTTGAAACATAGAAACATAGAAGATAGGAGCAGGAGTAGGCCATTCGGCCCTTCGAGCCTGCTCCGCCATTCAATGTGATCATGGCTGATCATCCAAATTCAGTACCCTGCCCCTGCCTTTTCCCCATATCCCTTGATTCCTTCAGCCTCAAGAAACATATCCAACTCTTTCTTGAATATATTTAATGAACTGGCCTCCACCGCCCTCTGTGGCAGAGAATTCCACAGGTTCACCACTCTCTGGGTGAAGAAATTCCTCCTCATTTCAGTCCTAAATGGCTTACCCCTTATCCTTAGACTATGACCCCTGGTTCTGGACTCCCCGGCCATCAGAAACATCCTTCCTGCATCTAGTCTGTCCAGACCTGACAGAATTTTATAGGTTTCGATGAGGTCCCCTCTCAATCTTCTAAACTCCAGTGAGTATAAGCCCAATCGACACAATCTCTCCTCATACGTCATTCCTGCCATCCCAGGTATCAGCCTGGTGAATCTTCGCTGCACTCCCTCCATGGCAAGAACATCTTTCCTCCGGTATGGTGACCAAAACTGCACACAATACTCAAGGTGCGGTCTCACCAAGGCCCTGTACAACTGCAGCAAGACATCCTTGTTCCTGTACTCGAACCCTCTTGCTACGAAGGCCAACATACCATTTGCCTTCTTAAACGCCTGCTGCACCTGCATGCTTACCTTTAGCGACTGGTGCACAAGAACACCCAGGTCTCTTTGCACTTCCCCTTCTCCCAATCTATTGCCATTCAAATAATAATCTGCCTTCCTGTTTTTGCCACCAAAGTGGATAACCTCACATTTATCCACATTATAGTGCATTTGCCATGTTTCTGCCCAATCACCCAACCTGTCCAAATCGTACTGGAGTTTCCCGACATCCTCCTCGCAGCTTACCCTCCCGCCCAGCTTTGTGTCGTCTGCAAATTTGGAGATATTACATCCTATTCCCTCGTCCAGATCATTAATATATATTGTGAACAGCTGGGGTCCTAGGACCGATCCTTGCGGTACCCCACTAGTCACTGCCTGCCACTCGGAAAACGACCCGTTTATTCCAACTCTTTGCTTTCTGTCCGCCAACCAGTTCTCTATCCAAGTCAATACCTTGCCCCCAATCCCATGTGCCTTAATTTTGCACGCTAATCTCTTGTGTGGGACCTTATCGAAAGCCTTCTGAAAGTCCAAATACACCAGATCCACTGGTTCTCCCTTATCTATTTTACCAGTTACATCCTCAAAAAATTCCAGTAGATTAGTCAAGCATGATTTACCTTTTGTAAATCCATGTTGACTTTGTCCGATCCTGTCACTGCTTTCCAAGTGCTCTGCTATTACATCTTTTATAATAGACTCTAGCATTTTCCCCACTACCGATGTTAGGCTTACCGGTCTATAATTCCCCGCTTTTTCTCTACCACCTTTTTTGAATAGTGGGGTAACATTAGCTACCCTCCAATCCATGGGTACCGTTACAGAGTCTATCGAGTTCTGGAAGATGATCAGTAATGCATCTACTATCTCTAGGACCACTTCCTTAGGTACCCTGGGATGTAGACCATCAGGCCCTGGGGATTTATCGGCCTTCAGTCCCATCAATTTTCCCAACACCATTTTCCTACAAATACTGATTTCTTTCAGTTCCTCGCTTTCATCAGACCCTATGTTCCCCGGCATCTCTGGGAGTTTATTTGTGTCCTCCTTTGTGAAGACAGAACCAAAGTATGCATTTAGTTGGTCTGCCATTTCCTTGTTTCCCATTATAAATTCCCCTGATTCTGACTGTAAGGGACCTACGCTTGACTTCACTAATCTTTTTCTCTTCACATATCTATAAAAGCTTTTACAGTCAGTTTTTATGTTCCCTGCTAGCTTACTCTCATATTCTATTTTGCCTTTCTTAATTAATCCCTTTGTCCTCCTTTGACTCCTAAACTGCTCCCAATCCTCAGGATTATTGCTTTTTCTAGCCAATTTATATGTCCTCTCCTTGGATCTTATGCTATCCCTAATTTCCCTTGTTAGCCACGGTTGAGTCACCTTTTTTGTTTTATTTTTACGCCAAACTGGGATGAACAAATTCTGTAGCTCATCCATGCGGTCTTTGAATGTTTGCCATTGCCTATCCACCGTCAACCCTTTGAGCGCCATTCCCCACTCAATCCTACCCAACTCGCTCCTCAGACCATCGTAGTTTCCCTTATTTAAATTGAGGACCCTTGTCTCTGAGTCAACTACTTCATTCTCCATCTTAATGAAGAATTCGATCATATTATGATCGCTCCGACCCAAGGGGCCTCGTACAACAAGATTGCTAATTAATCCTTTCTCGTTGCATAATACCCAGTCTAAGATGGCCTGATCTCTGGTTGGTTCCTTGACATACTGGTCCAGGAAACCATCCCGTAAACACTCCAGCAATTCCTCCTCCACAGTATTGTTACTAATTTGGTTGGCCCAATCTATATGTAGGTTAAAGTCACCCATGATGACTGCTGTGCCCTTATTGCACGCTTCTTTAATTTCCCTTTTAATGCCATCCCCAACCTCCACCTTACTGTTTGGAGGTCTATATACCACTCCCACTAATGTTTTTTTCCCCTTAGTATTTCTCAATTCTACCCATACAGATTCCACATCATCAGAGCTAATATCCTTCATTACAATTGTATTAATCCCTTCTTTAACCAGTAATGCTACCCCACCTCCCTTTCCTTTTTGCCTATCTTTCCTGAATATCGAATACCCCTGGATGTTGAGTTCCCAGTCTTGGCCATCCTTGAGCCACGTTTCTGTAATCCCAACCAATTCGTATTCGTTTACCTTGATTTGCGCAACCAATTCAGCCACCTTATTACAAATGCTCCTCGCATTAAGACACAAAGCCTTCAGGCTTGTTTTTTTAACGCTCTTAGACCTATTAGAATTATTATTTACTGTGGCCACGTTTGATTTAAACCGTTGATTTCTCTGACTGCCACTTTTGTTTTTCTCCTTCCTATCTTTTGCTTTTATCCCTGTTTTCCTTTCCTCTGTCTCCCTGCTCAGGTTCCCAACCCCCTGCCATTTTAGTTTAAACCCCCCCGAACAGTGCTAGCAAACCTCCCCGCAAGGATATTTATCCCGCTCTGGTTCAGGTGCAACCCGCCCGACTTGTACAAGTCCCACCTTTCCCAGAAGCAGGCCCAGTGAACCAGGAAACTAAAGCCCTCCCTCCTGCACCAACTCTTTAGCCACGCATTAATCTGCTCTGTCCTCCTATTCCTATACTCACTAGCACGTGGCACCGGGAGCAATCCAGAGATTACAACCTTTGAGGTCCTGCTCTTCAATCTGCTACCTAGCTCCCTAAATTCTTGTTGCAGGACCTCATCCCTTTTCCTACCTATGTCGTTGGTCCCAATGTGAACCACGACCTCTGCCTGTTCACCCTCCCCCATCAGAATGCCCTGCAGCCGTTCAGTGACATCCTTGACCCTGGCACCAGGGAGGCAACAAACCATCCTGGAGTCACGTCTACGGCCACAGAACTGTCTATCTGTTCCCCTTACGATAGAATCCCCTACCACTATTGCTCTCCCACTCTTTTTACTCCCTTCCTGAGCAGCAGCAACACCCCCGGTGCCAGGAAGTTGGCTGCTGCTGCCTTCCTCTGGTGAGTCATCCCCCTCAACAGTATCCAAATTGGTATACCTGTTTGAAAGGGGGATGGCCACAGGGGTCTCCTGCACTACCTGCCTGCTTCTACTGCTCCGCCTGGTGGTCACCCATTTCCCTCCTGCCTGTGCAGCCCTACCCTGCGGCATGACCAACTCATCAAACGTGTAATCCACGACCCTCTCAGCATCGTGAATGCTCCACAACCCATCCATCCGCAGCTCCAACGCCTCAATATGGCCCGTTAGTAGCTGCAGCTGGATGCATTTCTGGCACACGTGGTCATCAGGGACACTGGCAGCATCCCTGAATTCCCACATAGAGCAAGAGGAGCACAACACGGGGCCGGGCTCTCCTGGCATGACTTACCCCTTTAATTAATTTAAATTAATTCAATACCACCAGTTAAAGATATACTCTAGGGCGCTTATTTACCAACTGTCCCCACTACACCACAGAGACCCAACAAAATATAAACCGCAGAATTTAAGCTTGTAATAAAAGAAATACTCACCAACCAATCACTTACCTGCTTCCTGGTGACGTCACACTGGGATTACTTTTTACCTCTCTCCTCTGCTGTTGAATTGGTCGGCCTCACCTCGCAACTGCCGCCGCTTTTAAACTGCCGCCGATTTTAAGCTCGGCTGCCGGTCACTGCCCCCTCACAGGTCCGATGCTCTGATCGGGCCTCACCTCGCAACTGCCGCCGATTTCAAACTGCCGGTATTTAAGCTCTGCCGCCGGTCACTGCCCCCTCACAGGTCCGATGCTCTGATCGGGCCTCACCTCGCAACTCTTGCCTTCTCCTCTGCTTTGAGCAGCAGGGATGTGGGTAGGGCAATGCTGATTTGTTCTTTTAAATCAGCAAAAAGCCTGAGAACATCTGACAAGACAGCGTCATCTCCTTCAATCTGAGCAACTGCAGATGCTACTGGTGAGAGTAGTTTAAGGCTGCTAACCACTCTCTCCAAAAACACATCATCCAGCAGTATTTTCTTGATGGTGGTTTCCATATCCTCAGACTGGGATATTGCCATTTCTTGCAGCGACTCTTTACCCTCCAGAAGGCTGTTGTACATTATGACAACACCACCCCATCTAGTGTTGTTGGGCAGCTTCAGTGTGGTGTTCTTGTTCTTTGTCGTTTGCTTGTAGTTGTAGGTTGCTGCAACTACCTGTTTTCCCCTGACATACTTAACAACTTGCTTGGCTCTCTTGTACAGTGTTTCCATGGTTCTCAAACCCATGATGTCCTTGAGGAGCAGGTTGAGCCCATGAGCTGCGCACCCAACATATGTAATATGAGGGTAGGCCTCCTCCACTTGAGCCCAAGCAGCCTTCATATTCGCAGCATTGTCAGTAACTACTGCAAAGACCTTTTGTAATCCAAGATCGTTGATGACCGCTTTCAGCTCATCAGCAATGTATGTGCCTGTGTGTCTGTTGTCCTTCGTGTCTGTGCTCTTGAAGAACACTGGGAGAGGAGTGGAGACGATGTAGTTTATGATGCCCTCCCCTCGTACATTTGACCAGCCATCTGAGATAACTACAACACAGTCTGCCATCTCTATCGTTTCTTTGAGCTTTCCTTGGACTCTGTTATACTCAGCCTCCAGCAAATAAGTTATACTCAGCCTCCAGCAAATAAGTAGACAAAGCATGTCTGGTGGGAGGACAGCATGCCGGGCAAATAACATTGAAAAATCTCTTCCAGTACACATTGGCTGTGAGCATGAGGGGTGAGCCTGTCGCATATACAGCTCGAGCAAGGCACTCATCTGCATTCTTCTGGCTATGGTTATCCATTGTATCAAAGAACCTTCCAAGTGGGCCAGGAGTTGCTGATGATAAGGAGCCTGATGCTGAATGTGAACCATCATCTTCTTGAATGGAAGCAGAGGAACTCTGGGCTAACTGCTATGAGCTTTGAGTGAAGTTGTTGCATTTGGATAAATGCTACTGCATCTTTGTGGCATTCTTTACATATGGCTTTGTACAGTGTTTGCACATGTACACAGTCTTTCCATCTTTAATGCCTGGGGTAAAATGCTTCCACACATCTGATGGTAAACGTGGCATTGTTCTATGCAGAGAAATAAAGGGCATTCGTCTCTGTGTCGAACTGCGGTCGATCAGCACGATTGCAACAGGGTGAGTAAATTTTTCCTGATGCTCCATGTGATGGAAGCATGACCTGTGCACGCATGATGCTACATCACCAATTGAGGGAGCTAATCACTCATCCAACCAACCAATCAGGACACATTTGTTCACAGTCACACACAAAACTCGTAATTATTAAAACAAGCCAAGTAAGAAGATAAACATATATTGATTAAGAAATTCCTTGATAATTAAGATTCCATCTCTTAGTAATTTTAAGAGAGGACCTATGAAAAAAATGAAAAATACAAAAAAAAATATTATGCTAACATGTGCTTTTTTGGGCAAAATTCCCAAGCTAAACTTCCCGAGGAAAACTTCCGGAAATTTACCGGAAACTTTCCACCCCTTTGCAACCCTAATTCTATCCCTTGTATTCCTATTATAACTAAAAGCTTAAGCACGAAAAGCTCTTGTGATGCTGCAGCTGTGCTCTCCACTGCTGTCCTAACAGATCAACTAACCTTTCCTGTGTGCGGCCTAGTACTGCACTATACAGTGCATTTACCTATGGAGACATCCAAGAAATGGGTATTTTGTCTGGGTTATTGCACTCAAATGGTCACCTGACATCAGTGCCTTGTAGTTATTTTTGGTGTCTTCCATTGATCATCGTGAGGCCAGACCCAAAACCTTTGTAGATATAATTGTACCGTAAAAGCCATATTTTGAGCATTGTATGGATGGGGGAATTTGAGGAGAGGTTTCTTTTTAAACAATCAAGCTGAAATATTTCTCTGAAGCATGTTTCAAATTTGTTGAGCATTTCATTAGCACTGATTAGCAGTGGTTGCAGCTATAAGGTAAAAGCTTTAGAAAAATTAAGTTCCCTTAGAATCTGTTCGTAAAAGTTTTCTTTTATTTTGGAATTAACAATAAGCACACTTGCATCTTGTAAACAAGTTGCCTGTTGAATCTAAATAACTTATTATGCTCCTCTGTAATCATGCTTCCAGCTCGAAATATTATACCGAGGGCTACTGGAAATAAATAGTTTTTGTTGCATCTTACAATTGGTTCTTGTTTTAGGTTTGTGTTGAGTGAGCCCCAAAATCGACCAAGCCAAGGCCCCCAGCAAGGTGTTAGTAGTGGTGGTATTGCTCAGCCACCACCAGGCATGAGTTCGTATGCAGCTAAACGTGTTGTTAGCGATAACCCATGGACGCCTGAACAGCTGGAACAGGTAAAGAATTTGTGAGCAAATAGATTGCAATAGACTTCTTGAAATATGAAAGGGCATTCATTAACAGGTTACATGTTGCAACCAATCTTTCAATGTTGCTAGCTAATGATTTGAAATTGTGTGCGATGAGCTATAGTTGCAAAACAAAGCAATTCCTTTCCCCACTCCAAAGCTCCTCTCCACCAAAAGAAAATAATGCTGCCACTTGTCGTCGTGCAGCTAGTCCTTGCTAGCAGGGTAGAACAATTTGGCTTACAGAAATCTGCATAAGCACATCTGTGCTACTGCATTACTGACTGATTTTTATGAGGTATGCATTGGTGAAACTAAACTAGTCTCAATAGTTTTTCCTTCTTTCTCTTCCTAAACACCCCCCCCCCCCACACACACGCCCCTAAAGAGGCGCAATCTGCTTACAGTGCAATGCTCCACCTAAAAGCTCATCCAAGAGCTGCTCAGTGGGAGAAGATGAGTTCTAAAACCTGTACGTGATTTTAAAGGTGACCAACCTAAATACAAGTGTGCCATATGTACAAAACTTGTTTTAAGACTTTTTTTGTCAAGTAATTTAGGTAACCAAACCAAGTGAGGTACAGGCAATTTAAAAAAAAAGTTGGGGTGTTTTCTGAGAAAAAAATTTGCCTCTTTAAATGTAGACACTCTTCAGACTGCCATATTAATTTCCTTTATTTTCTCATAGCCCATTTCTATCACAGAACTGCTTACGTTTATACTGCAAGACACTCTACAACAGTAGATAAATGTGCATGCATAATATTTGTGTACGTCCGTTCCGAAGTTTAAAGCAACAGTGCAAATGCAAATCCTGCAGCTGCTTAGTTTACAACTGTCAGTCTGGCCATGAACCTTCCATGATGTTGGGGGAAGGTTCTGTAAAAGGCTGGCAATGCTAAGTGGCACAGTGCTGGCCTCTACACATGGGATAACTCATGGCCAGCCTTAAAATCAGCCCTCAGCTGCTGCTGTTAACATTTACGACTGGTGACACCCAGCAGTCAGAAGAACTCGGCAACATTTTTGCCAATGGGAGCCTTTGTTCCTCTGATGGCACTGGGTTGCCTCTGGTGATCTTGCAGTTGGCGGCAAACCACAATGTGGTACCAGTGATTACAACTGATTTGAAGAACCAGATAGCAATTGTGGAAATAGTTTTTAGAATCACGTAGATTTGATGTTGTTTAAGACATTTTTAATTAAAACTAGTCAGTCTCCCATGGTGTTGCGCACAGGCAGTGTAGTCTTCAGGTGAAGTGGAGTTTCAGGGCAGGGGATAATTAGACCAAAGTGCATAGATGTAGTTCAGTCTCCATTTAAAGTCTCTCATTTTTATATTTCCATTACAAATTCCTGGCTCCACATTCATAATGGAAACTGCCTATATAAATTTGTTGCACTGTAATTATGCACCTCCCCCACAGGTCGCTGAAATAATATATATATGATGGGTTCTCATCCTGGCCCTATTCATCTTGCCTCTACACAAATGGCCCATGGCTATGGGTCTTGTGTCCAAGTATTGCCAGCACTGGTGAGATGCCAGCCCAGCTGCTTTAAGATGTTGCGCCACCATCAGAAGCACCAACATGAGATGGGCAGGGGACAGCACAGCCAAATCAGAAGCCAGATATACCTACTCCAGCAGTTGATACCAGATGACACGTGGAAGTTTGGACTGGGGTAGAGGGAATAGAATTGTGGCGCTGCCCGAGCCTACAGAGGGAGCAGCACACACAATCCTATGTTATTGAATATTCATTTATATATTTATAAGAATAAGAATTCACAAACATGTAGAGTTGGGCAGCGCATGGTTATATCTGTATATTTGTTGAATTATTTCAAATAAGCTCATTAGCCAGTGGAGAGGTCCCAGGAGTCGGCGAAGAACAAACAGGAGCCAGATTTATTTTTTTAAATTTTGATGGGGAGAGAGCAGGTTGAAGGGCACCAAGATGGGGGAAAAGTAAATGTATTTAAAATTAAAATGTTAAAGATTTTTTAAATTAATAATTAAATAATTAAAAAGAAAAAAGGTGGTGCCAGGTCTCAGAAAAGTTTCAGACTATGCATGCAGCCACACTGCTAGATTAGAGCGCGACAAGTTTACAGGGGCAGTTTTGATTTATAAATGTGAAACAGCAATTTATAATGGGGTGGGGATGAGTGAGGGGAGAATTGACACAGTGTGACAGCAATAAGTCCAGTGGCACAGACAGGAAGTGTATGCAGACACAAGGTTTTTAAAATAGATGTATAATTTATAAATATCCATACGTACGTGCTTTCAGTACAATACAGATTATCAGCACTTCAACTGATCATTAGTGTTAACGTTGATGCACTGGTAATTTTAAAAATTGTTTGGGGGTGGGGGGGAGGAAGAAAAACTAATTACTGATTAATCCTAATTAATATCTGAAAATAGTGCAAATTAGGAATTGTGAAATTCATTGAAGCGGAGAAGATAGCGGAAAATGAAGCAGTTGTTCATCTGGTGGTAGCATCGAGTGACACTCGGCACGGCGTGGCCACTGCTGCAGATATGGAGGTGAAAAGCAGGCAAAGGTAAGAATTGAGGCCTTCACTTTTTAAAAAAAAAAGCTTTTTACATAGGATATACGGCACAGAAACAGGCCATTCGGCCCAACCAGTCCATGTTCTGACCCAATACTTTATATCAGCCCATTTAGAATGCTTGAAGGATTCTTTCAGTAGTGTAATTTATCTAACTTCTTTCAATAGTAATGAAACTTTTTTTTAAACTGAAAGGCATGTATGTTATTTTACGATGGGCTGAAAATGAACAATTCGTTTTATTTCCTTCTATCTGGACCAGTCACAGACAACCTCTGCTTCAAGAGAGTGGGCAATTCACTCTCATCAATACTGTTCTGAAGTTGGCTAAAAGAAGGGGCCCAATAGTGGCTTGTGTACACTCTACCCCAATTTTGGGCCCACCTTCTGGGAAGCCAGCCTGTGCTCTGTTGCCTCAGACCAACAGCAACTTGCATTTATACAGCGCCTTTAACGTAGTAAAATGTCCCAAGGCGCTTCACAGCAGCATTATAAAACACCGAGCCACATGAGGTTTTAGGACAGAGGTGGGTTTTAAGGAGCATCTTAAAGGAGGAGAGTGAAGTAGAGAGGCAGAGTGGTTTAGGGAGGGAATGCCAGAGCTTAGAACCTGGGTGGCTGAAGGCACAGCCACCAATGGTGGAGCGATTAAAATCGGGGATGCTCAAGAGGCCAGAATTGGAGGAGCGCCAGAACGATTGAGTTTGGCAATTCAGCACATGGAGGATCATGTTTCAGCTTGTGCCTCCATGATGTAGTATGCCGCGATTCAAATCATCTGTCAACTTTGCTAGCTGCATACATACACTTTTCAAATACATCAGTAGAGTAGAACAATATAAACTTCATAGCTCAACATTTAACAATGTTGTTTTTGCAACTGCAATGTTGTCTTAATGTTGCTTAATTTTGTATGTTGTGACCGAAAAGCATTGTACTTTTAACAATGTTAATGTATACTTTCCTGTCCACTGGAGTTACTGCATTAATTCACATGGGTATACCCAGTGATAATTTTATCCTAATTCTCTTAACATTCTGAATGTTTAAGTGTCCTAATCCAAATTGTACACTCTCGGGAGCCACAAGCCTACATTTCGTTGTACTGCACTTGTGCACTAACAATGACAATAAAAGTTGATTTGATTTGATTTGAGCTGTTAGTCATTTGTTTTGCCAAGATTTTTTAATGCATAGTGGTAAAAATGATTGAGAAGTAGTATGTGCAATATGAAAAATTAATGTTTTTAAACCTTTCACAGTATAATTGACTGGAACAATCCTATTATTGTCAATAAACTCTACAAGATTTACCTGGGGGACATACCACTGAAAACAAAGGAGGTACGCTTGTTTAGTTTTCTGCTTTATTGTTCCTTCAGACATCCTGATTACCACGCCTACTGTAAAGCTGAAAACTTTTATTAAAATCATTTTAAATGCAGCAAAGCCCATTTAAGTGAAAGCCTGAAAAACGAGCAGAGTGCAAACTAATAGGGCTGGATTTTCTCAGCCCCGAGGAGGCGGGTATGGAGGCAGGACTGCCGGGAAAGTTGCAGAATTTGGGGGCGGGTGGCAAACCTGCCCCCAACCCGCCTCCGTGCCCTCTTGCCAGGAGGCGGGAAGCCGTCCTGACCCGGGTCCCGTCTCCTTGGAGGCGGGAAGGGATTAAAGCCTATTGACTGCCTGTTAACAGGCAGAAAATAGGATTATCCCCATTTTCGTGCTGAAGTGCGGGCTTCCCGACCTGGGGGAACCCCTCTTGGGTATAGGAGGTGAGTAGAAGGTCTGCAGGGGTCGGAGGGGTCTGAAAGTGCGATTGTAGAGGTGAGTGATGGGTGCAAGTGTGGAGTGGTAAGTATGTGAGGTGAGTGTAAAGTGTTAGAAAATGTTAACTTTCCTTTGCTTCTACCCACAGCCTTCAGCTGCTGTGGAGCCGAAGTCCCCGACATCTCCATTGTAGCGATCACAGACTGGCTGTTACATCCTCCGATCCAACAGCCAGCTGATTTCTGCAAAGTAGAAAGGTTTGATGAGTCCTGAACACAAGGACTCAAACTACACAGAATGTCACTGTTTGACAGCTTCACAGAACTGTCAAACAATGAGTCAAATAATGACATTTCTTCTTCCAAAAGTTCTTGACAGATGACACATCATACGTTGATGTGCCCTTGTCACTAACTTCCCCCTAATTGGCCTGCTGAGTCCGCCGGGCGGGCTTAAAAGGTCAATTAGGGAAAATTCCCACTGGGTGGCCAGAAGCTGATGGAGGTGGGACTGGAACCCAGCAAGCAGCAGTCCCGCCTCCAAAAGCTTCCCATTCAGAAAATCCAGCCCAGTGTCACTGTAAAATTGATTTCTTATGATTTCCATATTCGTTAAACAGTTTTTAAAAATGTTCTGTTTTATTCATTCACGGAATGTGGGCATCGCTGGTAAGGCCAGCATTTTTTGCCCATTTATAATTGCCCTTGAGAAGGTGGTGGTGAGCCGCCTTCGTGAACCACTGCAGTCCGTGTGGTGAAGGTACTCCCACAGTGCTGTTAGGTAGGGAGTGCCAGGAATTTGACCCAGCGACGATGAAGGAACGGCGATATATTTCCAAGTCAGGATGGTGTGTAACTTGGAGGGGAACTTGCAGGTGGTGATGTTCCCATGCGCCTGCTGTCCTTGTCCTTCTAGGTGGTAGAGGTCGTGGGTTTAGGAGGTGCTGTCGAAGAAGCCTTGGCGAGTTGCTGCAGTGCATTTTGTAGATGGTACACACTGCAGCCATGGTGTGCCGGTGGTGGAGGGAGTGGATGTTTAATTAAGGTGGTGGACGGGTGCCGATCAAACGTGCTTCTTGAGTGTTGTTGGAGCTGCACTCATCCAGGCAAGTGGAGAGTATTCCATCCCACTCCTGACTTGTGCCTTGTGGATAGGCTTTGAGGGGCCAGGAGGTGAGTCACTCGCTGAAGAATACCAAGCCTCTGACCTGCTCTTGTTGGCACTGTATTTACACGGCTGGTTAAGTTTCTGTTCAAATGAATTCAGTAACCTAGGCGGTGAGTGTCAGACTGCTCTGGTCACCCAGTGAGTTCAGGCCCATCAGTCAGAGTGATGAAAATTGGAAATAACCTGCACAAATAAATACGTAGGAGAAACTGATTATTTAAGTAGGCTGGACCACTTTGAACAGCAGCAGTCCCCAAGATACTCCACCAGTCACAGATGCCCAATTAGAGCTGTCGTCATTGATCAGTACCCTTTTTCTTTTCCCCTCCTGAACGCTCTGACTGATGCTGATGTACAATTGCAGGGTAGGCCATCATCTTCCGGTTTCTTGCCCAGTCTCATTTTAGATGGCAGTGATTTATGGAGCAGTAGTTTCATCTCATCCATATGTGACTTACAAAAACAAACCTCCAGACTTTATTTTATGTTATTAAATGTTACCTGGACTGAAATTGTTACTTCATAGTCCTAGGAATCTTTTGTCGGATATAATTGTTGCTTGTAAATGTTTTATTTTTTCAAGTGTACTGTGATTAATGCAAGGGATGGGATGGGAAAAGTGGACGCCCAAAGTTTCAAAATATGGTTTCATCTCTCTCCGTGGGCCCTGGTGGTTGTAGATTCGGTTTCGCACCCAAAATTTTAAATGTTTCCGTATCTGGCAACAAACACTGTTGCTTAGCAACAGCTTCTAAGGCCGTACCTTGGAAGCGTCTCTGTCGCTTAGCAACAGCTTCAGAGAGACTGTGCAGAGCCTGACTGTTGGAAAAAAAAAGCCACGAGAAGAAAAAAAACCTAACAAAACGGCTCCTGATTTTTGCCGGTGGCTCGAGCTTGCCGGACATTTAGCCTCCGGATAAACCAAAGTTTCCTGTAAATGGCTGCAAAAGTATTAGAAATGTGTTGTGCCTTTCCAGCAGCCCCGCTGGCTTAGAGGATAAATGCACAGCCTCATGGTATTTAGATCACGTTTGGCCTGTGCTAAATTAACTGATCTTAGCTAAGATGATAGAAGGGATTCTACAGTTGGTACCAGGAAGGGAAAAGCAGTCTGGGCTCCTGCTCATCATCACTATCCAATGACCTCTTGTCAGAAAATGTGTGTGTGTCTATATACAATTGAGCTTGGCTATGATGCCCCCCCCCCCCCACCCCTCCACTTTTGATCCAATAGCCTGCCAATAATCGCTGTCCAGGCTCTCAAATAAAGAATAAACACTTTTTAGCACATCACTGGAGGGCAGTACCTGTGGAATTACACACCAGCATCAGTTAGTACCAGTAGCAGAAGAAAGAGTTGTTTCTGAAGACCTGTTGTCTTCTGCCACCCTAGCTCAGATCAGTTACTTTAGCACAGACCTTATGTGCTGTTATAGGAATTCATAGACACTTACAGCACAGAAGGAGGCCATTCGGTCCATCGTGCCTGTGCTGGCTCTTTGAAAGAGCAGTCGTGTTTAGTCCCACAACCCGCTTTTTGTCCGTAACCCTGTAAGTTGTTCATCCTCAAGTGCCGATCCAATTCTGTTTTAAAATTATTTATGGTATCGGCTTGCACCACCTTTTCAGATAAAACGTTCCAGATCCCAACAACTCTGAGTGAAAAATCTCTCCTCATCTCCCCTCCAGATCTTTTGCCAGTGATTTTGAATCTATGGCCACCAGTTATTGACCCATTTGCCAGATGGAATATTTTTCCCCTATTTACTCTATCAAAACCTCTCATCATCTTGAAAACCTCTATTAGGCCACCTCTTAACTGTCTCTGTTCCATACCGTATGTCTAACATTTCTTAAACCTTCTGTTTTAGGGCTCCAGGTATTACTATAAATATTAAAACTTATTTACATGAGCTGCTCCCCCCCCCCCCCCAATGTAATAATATGTATAAAGTTTATTGCAGTTTGTTTGATTTTACAGTTCTAGTTACCTTAACAGAAATGTATGCTAATCTTTTGCAGGGAGCAGCCTTAAAACCTGAACTGAAACGGGAGCCGGTTAGCACCAGAGTTAAACTGAAGATTCTCCCTCACTTATTGCGGTCCAGACAGGCTGCAGAGACATTCCCAGCCAGTATACAGGTACACACTCGATACTACTGTCCAACCGGGCTACTTTAATACAAACTACAACTTTCTTTTGAGGATGTTTAAGCTGAAATCTAATGCTACTGAATCCAAACGTGGACTTCTTCAGATTCACTATTTATGATTGCCATTTTATCTTAGAATTGATCAAGTGCCACACAAGGGTTTACATTTTCTCTTGCACTAGATTTTATTACCAATTAAAAGGGGTGTATACTATTAATCACTGTTTTTGTTGGATTCCCCACCCCTTCCCAGTGCTACATTTAGATACTGCTCTTTGTTATTATTGAGTGCTACCTAGTGGCTATCTAGGGAGTAGCATTGGCAGCAATATGGGAACAGACAGCAAACCCATCCTCTCCGTGACAGAGCGTGTCTCTTATGCACCTTTTCAAAGGGAGAAAAAAAATGAGTGCATTCTGTTCCTTGGAATATATAACTACCCTTAACTTAAAAAAATCTCCATTTACAGGGCTGCCATGGAATTTGCTTGTAACAAAGGGAATACAATAATCGTGGGGGACTTTAATCTTTATATAGATTGGGCAAATCAAATTGGCAAAGGTAGTCTGGAGGAAGAGTTCATGGAATGCATTCGAAACAGTTTCCTAGAACAATGTGTCTTGGAACCAACCAGGGATCTATCGTACCAGGGAATAGGCTATTTTAGATCTTGTACAGTGTAATGAGACAGGGTTAATTAGTAATCTCATAGTAAAGGATCTTCTGGGGAAGAGTGATCATAATATGGTAGAATTTCACGTTGAGTTTGAGTGTGAAATACTTCAGTCCGAAATAAGAGTCTTCAACTTAAATAAAGCCAACACATAGGTTTGAGGGTGAGTTGGCTAAGGTAGAATGGGAAATTAGATTAAAAGGTATGACGGTAGATAAGCAGTGGCAAACAATTAAGAGATATTCCAAAATTCTCAACGAATATAGATTCCATTGAGAAATAAAAACTCCACGGGAAAAGTGATCCATCCGTGGCTAACTAAAGAAGTTAAGGATAGTATTAGATTAAAGGAAGAGGCTTATAATGTTGCGCAGAAAAGTAGTAAGCCTGAGGATTGGGAGAGCTTTAGAAATCAGCAAAGGATGACCAAACAATTGATAAGGGAGAAAATAGAATGAGAGTAAATTAACAGGAAATATAAAAACAGATTGTAAGAGCTTCTACAAGTATGTAAAAAGGAAGAGTAGCAAAAGTAATCGTTGGTCCCTTAGAGGCTGAAACAGGAGAAATTATAATGGGGAATAAGGAAATGCCAGAGACTTTAAACACATATTTTGTATTTGCCTTCACAGTAGAAGAGACAAAAAGCATACCAAAAATAGTGGGGAACCAAAGGGCTAATAAAAGTGAGGAACTTAAAGTAATTAATATCAGTAGAGAAAAAGTACTTGAGAAACTAATGGGATTAAAAGCCGATAAATCCACTGGACCTGATGGCCTACATCCTAGGGTTCTAAAAGAGGTGGCTGTAGAGATAGTGGAGGCATTGGTTGTGATCTTCCAAAATTCCTTAGATTCTAGAACGGTCCCAGCGGATTGGAAGGTAGCAAATGTAACCCCGCTATTCAATAAAGGAGGGAGAGAGAAAACCGGGAACTACAAGCCAGTTAGCCTGACATCAATCGTCAGGAAAATGCTGGAATCCATCATTAAGGAAGTGGTAACCAGGCACTTTAGAAAATCATCATATGATTAGGCAGAGTCAACATGGTTTCATGAAAAGGAAATAATGTTTAACAAATTTATTAGAGTTTTTTGAGGATGTAATTAGCAGGGTAGATAATGGGGAACCAGTGGATGTAGTATATTTGGATTTCCAAAAGGCATTCGATAAGGTGCCACATAAAAGGTTGCTACACAAGACGAGGGCTCATGGGGTTGGGGGTAGCATGGATAGAAGATTGGTCAACGGACAGAAAATAGAGAGTAGGGATAAACTGGACATTTTCCGGTTGGCAGGCTGTAACTAGTGGGGTGCCGCAAGGATCAGTGCTTGGGCCTCAGCTATTTACAAACTATATTAATGACTTAGATGAAGGGACACCGAGTGCAATGTATCCAAGTTTGCTGATGATACAAAGCTAGGTGGGAAAGTAAGCTGTGAGGAGCACACACAGCCTGCAAAGGGATATAGACAGGTTAAGTGAGTGGACAGCAAGGTGGCAGATGGAGTATAATGTGAGTAAATGTGAGGTTATTCACTTTGGTAGAAAGAATAGAAAAACAGAATATTTTTTAAATGGTGAGAAACTATTAAATGATGGTGTTCAGAGAGATTTAGGTGTCTTCGTACATGAAACACAAAGCATGCAGGTACATCAAGCAGTTAGGAAGACAAATTGCATGTTGGCCTTTATTGCAAGGGGGTTGGAGTGCAAGAGTAAGGAATCCTTACTACAATTGTACAGGGCTTTGGTGAGACCACACCTGGAGTACTGTGCACAGTTTTGGTCGTCTTATCTGAGGAAGGACATACTTGCCTTAGAGGTGGTGCAATGAAGCTTCACTAGATTGATCCGTGGGACGAGAGGGTTGTCCTATGAGGAGAGATTGAGTATATTGGGCCTATACTCTGGAGTTTAGAAGAATGAGAGGTGATCTCAGTGAAACATATAAGATTCTCAGGGAGGTTGACAGGGTAGATGCTGAGAGGTTATTTCACCTGGCTGGAGAGTCTAGAACTAGGGGGCATAGTCTCAGGATAAGTGGTCGGCCATTTAAGACTTAGATGAGGAGAAATTTCTATACTGAGGGTTGTGAATCTTTGGAATTCTCTATCTCAAAGGGCTGTGGATACTGAGTCATTGAGTATATTCAAGGCTGAGATAGATAGATTTTTGGACTCTAGGGGAATCAAGCGATATGGGGATAGTGCAGGAAAGAGGAGTTGAGGTCGAAGATCAGCTGTGATCTTATTGAATGGCGGAGCAGGCTCGAGGGGCTGTATGGCCTACTCCTGCTCCTATTTCTTTATGTTCTATATACTGAATCAAATGAGTGAACGCACTGGTGCAGCTCATGACCAGGAGATCCCCTTGCAACACGTACATTGAAATTGTTCTTGACAGTGTTTTTGTCTGTTTATAGACAATCGCAGATTTAGTTTTTCATCTTTAACTGTTTGGTGATCAGTGAAGAGAGGTGGGCATGGGAAGGAAACAAGGTAAATATAGCTAGCCTTTGGTCTCCAAAAAAATCCCAAAACAGTGCTGTTGATTCTGAGCAGATGTACTGTGAAGTGATTCATGTTGTCGGACGCAATGACTCCGTACTGCCTGGAATGACTGTGCAAGGCTCCATGGCAGACCCCTGAAAATTTCTTATTAAAACTTGAAACCAGTGAAGTTCTTCAGGGATATTATTTACAGTGCTTACCCTATTTAGTTAAAGAACAGCATGGCATTCTACGTCCAACCTTTTTATGAAGGCGTGCTATATAGTCCTTCCCACTGGAGTTAATTTCATTTGGTAAAAATGTACATTATTTCTGGTCATATTTTGAGGTTCATATACTGCGATTGTCTTGCAAAGATGGAATATGATGGACAAATGCTACAAATTTTTTAAAAATCAGCAAATGCTCGGGCAGAGAAGATTAAGGGGAGATTTAATAGAGGTGTTCAAAATCATGAAGCGTTTTGATAGAGTAAATAAGGAGAAACTGTTTCCACTGATAGAAGGGTCGGTAACCAGAGGACACAAATTTAAGGTAATTGGCAAAAGAACCAGAGGTGGGAGAAGGAGAATTTTTTTTATGCAGCGAGTTGTTATGATCTGGAATGCTCTGCCTGAAAGAGCGGTGAAAGCAGATTCAATAATAACTTTCAAAAGGGAATTGGATAAATACTTGAAAGGGAAAAATTTGCAGGGCTATGGATAGAGGAGTGGGACTAATTGAATTGCTCTTTCAAAGAGCCGGCACAGGCACGATGGGTCGAATGGGCTCTTTCTGTACTATATTATTCTATTCAAAAATTGAAATGCAATAAATTTCTCAAAACAAACTTCCACCACATGTTTAGCAGTAGTGCAGCTTGCAATATTATTTTTTTCTACATAAGGAAGGTAACAGTACTTAGTAACTCAGTGACTGGATTTCCCAATAAAAGTGATTCATTGCACAGAGCATTATTCAAACTGAGTTGTAAAATTGCGACCCGACAATATTGCACGTTTGAATTCTTCACAGCACTGTAAGCACAAGTTATGAAACGTAGGAAGTTATTAGGAAAATACTGAGTTGTATAATGCCCATTAAAAAGTTCTGGTATCTTATGCTTTTAGTGTGGGATGCTTTGGTTCTGATGATGTACTTTGTGGCCATCCATCCAGAAATCGAAGGGCCGATTTTCTCGAGTTTTGCTTCTGGCACCCTCTGGCTGTGAATATTATGGCTGTTAAAATTATGAAGGGGTTTAATAGGGTAGACGTAGAGAAGATGTTTCCACTTGTGGAGGAGTCCAAAACTAGGGGCTGTAAATATAAGATAGTCATTAATAAATCCAATAAGGAATTCATGCAATGGTTGAGGTGAATAGCATAGATCCATTTAAGGGGAAGCTAGATATGCACATGAGGGAGAAAGGAATGGAAGGATATGCTGATAGGGTGAGATGAAGTAGGGTGGGAGGAGGCTCGTGTGGAGCATAAACACCGGCATTGACCAGTTGGGCTGAATGGCCTGTTTCTCTGCTGTAAATTCTGTTATATTGGGAAATTATAGGCATGATGCCTATCCTTTTCACTCCATTAATGGGCAGTATGCCTGTCGTTTCCCAGAATGCACTGAGACACTCCTTGGTAGCAGTGCAAACTTGGACATTTACACCTTAACTTCACAAACTGTTCTATAACAAAGGGTTTAATTCAAGTAATCTGAACTGTTAATTGTTCATGTGAGGCCATAGATCTGTTAAAATAGTGATGATTCACAGTCTTGTTTTCACAGGTGGTATATGATGGACTGTTTGGTGCCAATACGAATGCAAAGTTGAGAGGACTCACCCTACAATTTGTACACCATATATGTTCAACGTAAGTTCTAATACTCTAAAGAATTGCTGTATTACAGTAAAAGTTAGATTGTTATAAATGGGAAGTCTTGCCCAGATTATCTGGTTAAAGCTATTAATAAAACATTCTCTCAATTATCTTTAAATATTTTATATGATTCGTAAGGGAGAAATAAGCTACAAATTGCTCATGATACTCCCTTCAAAAGCATCCCTTGTGTGAAATATATCTCACCTGAATTGATAGTGCCAAGAGGGTCGAATGCTTAGTGTTTTACATAATTAGACAACTGAGTAAATCTGTCAAAGATTACTTGGTGCTAAGATGCAGGTTAAGGTCTATGATTCCTCATGTAGTGAGTCCCCAATCTTTATTAGTCCATCAGGAAGGGGGTGGGGGGAGGAGGAGGAGATGTGCACAGCAAGGGAGAAATGGATGCCTTCAATCAACTGGTTCAAGTGCAGCATTACTGAATGTTGGGAAATGAGTCAGCATAGAGGGGAGGGCAAATGAGGCAGCCCAAAGGAGGATCTAGATAACTTGGAGTGAGGGGGAGCGATACAATATATATTACTTTTTAAAATACTTGAGTTCCATTGATTTGAACTGTTCCTCTTAAGTGGCTGCCTGATCTTTTTTCTATTCGTATATGTGATGTGGGCGTCGCTGGCAAGGCCAGCATTTATTGCCCATCCCTAGTTGCCCTTGAGAAGGTGGTGGTGAGCTGCTGCCTTGAACCGCTGCAGTCGGTGTGGTGAAGGTACTCCCACAGTGTTGTTAGGGAGGGAGTTCCAGGATTTTGACCCAGTGATGATGAAGGATCGGCGATATACTTCTAAGTCCGGATGGTGTGAGACTTGCAGGTGGTGGTGTTCCCATGCGCCTGCTGCCCTTGTCCTTCTAGGTGGAAGCGGTCACGGGTTTGGGAGGTGCTGCCAAAGGAGCCTTGGTGAGTTGCTGCAGTGTATCTTGTACATGGTACACACTGCAGCCACGGTACGCTGGTGGTGGAGCGAGTAAATGTTTAAGGTGGTGGATGGGTACCAATCAAGCGGGCTGCTTTGTCCTGGATGGCGTCGAGCTTCTTGAGTGTTGTTGGAGCTGTACTCATCCAGGCAAGTGGAGAGTATTCCATCACACTCCTGACTTGTGCCGTGTAGATTGTGGAAAGGTTTTGGGGAGTCAGGAGGTGAGACACTCGCCGCAGAATACCTAGCCTCTGACCTGCTGTTGTTGCCACAGTATTTGTGGCTGGTCCAGTTAAGTTTCTGGTCAATGGTGACCCCCCAGGATGTTGCTGGAGAGGGATTCGGCGATGGTAATACCGTTGAACGTCAAGGGGAGGTGGTTAGATGCTCGCTTGTTGGAGATAGTCATTGCCTGGCACTTCTGTGGCGCGAATGTTACCTGCCACTTGTCAGCCCAAGCCTGAACGTCATCCAGGACTTGTTGCATGCGGGCATGGACTGCTTCATTATCTGAGGAGTTGTGAATGGCGCTGAACACTGCAGTCATCAGCGAACATCCCCATTTCTGACTTTATGTTGGAGGGAAGGTCATTGATGAAGCTGCTGAAGATGGTTGGGCCTAGGACACTGCCCTGAGGAACACCTGCAGTGATGTCCTGGGGCTGTGATGATTAACCTTCAACCACCAAAACCATCTTCCTTTTTGCTAGGTATGACTCCACCCAGTGGAGCGTTTTACCCCCGATTCCCATTGACTTCAGTTTTACTAGGGCTCCTTCATGCCGCACTCGGTCAAATGCTGCCTTGATGTCAAGGGCAGCCACTCTCACCTCACCTCTGGAATTCAGCTCCTTTGTCCATGTTTGGACCAAGGCCGTAATGAGGTCGGGAGCCGAGTGGTATTGGCAGAACCCAAACTGGGCTTCTATGAGCAGGTTATTGGTGAGTGATTGCCGCTTGATAGCACTGTCGATGACACCTTCCATCACTTTGCTGATGATTGAGAGTAGACTGATGGGGCGGTAATTGGCCGGGTTAGATTTGTCCTGCTTTTTGTGGACAGGACATACCTGGACAGTTTTCCACATTGTAGGGTAGATGCCAGTGTTGTAGCTGTACTGGAACAGCTTGGCTAGAGGCACGGCTAGTTCTGGAGCACAAGTCTTCAGCACGATAGCTGGGATGTTGTCGGGGCCCATAGCCTTTGCTGTATCCAGTGCGCTCAGCCATTTCTTGATATTACGTGGAGTGAATCGAATTGGCTAAAGACTGGCTTCTGTGATGGTGGGTAACTCAGGAGTAGGCCGATATGGATCATCCACTCTGCATTTCTGGCTGAAGATGGTTGCAAATGCTTCAGCATTGGCTTTTGCACTCACGTGCTGGGCTCTACCATCATTGAGGATGGAGATATTCATGGAGCCTCAGCTCGTGAGTGCAAAAGACAAGGCTGAAGCTCGTAAGTAACACTTTTTTCGCTAGTTATTGAACTTTAACTTAAGTATAACATTACATAGTGCAAGGCACAATAACAATGCCTGATTCATCTGCATTAGTTCCAGAGACAATTTGAATTGACCACGTGCCTAAAATAATTGCTGCCCATGGTTTTGCAGGGAATCAATTGCAGTACTAATTTTCTGCCATGAGAGGTTGCTGACGCACTCATAAATAGGCATCATTTGTTCCGTAACAATCGGGTTTTATATTTGAACATGTGGATATCTGGTTAGATAATCTAGATTTGCCTATCCAGTGGGGTTGTCAGTTTTTGATCCTGAAAGGAAGGTTAATTTGTTGCAAGGTTAAGCTATTACGGGACATATTTATTGAACACAAGTAGTCGAGCATTTTTTTTTTTAAATGTCTCGTTTCACTGCTTTTCTTGTCAATTTAACATTTGAGGTAGCGTTAAGTAGAATGTTCATTTTGTAAAATAACATTTTCTTTGCTGTTTGCACTAATCCTCCTTATTGTTTACAGTTGTCCTGATAATAAAATTAAACCTTTGGGACCAATGCTTCTAAATGGACTTACTAAATTGATCAATGAATATAAAGAGGTAAGGCTTCTGAAATCGATTTGATCCATAAATTTGTACTTATTTTGGCACCTGTATTTTACACTTTCCTACTTTCTCACTGTCTCTTATGAAAGTGCCGTATCTTAAATTGGGCTAGAGTTCCCCAAGTGCCATCAGTCCTCCGGTACACCTCACCCAAGTAGCCATACTTCATGCGTGAGACCGTGCTTTGTCAGGAGACTATTAGATTATGGGCAGCATCACAACCAAGTCCATTCCTGGCCTCACCTAGAGGTAACTCTACAGCAGTTGGGAGTTCAAAACCTCAGACGGAGTATTGATGCCAATTGTATCACTCCTACAGCTAAGACCCACCTTCGCACAGACCAAGGATCAAATCTGGCATTTAGAATTCCTTTTCTCTTTCTATTTTCTCCCCCACTCCCTTTCCTCGCCTGAAAGCACTGGCTCCTTGCTAGAGGGTGATTCCATGGCTGTCCTCTGCTACCTCAGCCAAATGGATATTCATGTGATGTGAGCTTAGACAGTGAAAGACAGCAGGCTATTCAACTTTGTGTGCATCGTTGCCAAGGCAATGCCCAACGTGTGCACATGCAGTTCCAGTAGGAGACACTAAATAGCCATCAGATAATCCGGCTGATTTTCCTCTCCCTAAGGAAGGACACCTGAGGCCAATTGTAGCACAGAACTGGGATTGAATCTGGAGCCTTTCTCCTCCTTATGGCTGAGGTCGTCGTTGTACGTGTCTTCATACTGTTCCCTTTTGCGGAACTGTATGAAGTGGTGGAAGGATTTCTGGACGCGATTAACGCTCCTTCCATGACCGTAACCATCTTCGTACCAGCCATTAGGGTGGTTAGTCCTATGGCGGGAGGGTTTTACGGGCTCCCACAACCCATACGAGGGGGGGGGCCACCCACACCCACGGACGCAAGTATCCCGCTGGATGTCAACCCAGAATTTAGAGCCGGAGCTCTGACTCCACTTGCCGGGACTGTCTGGAGCGGGGTTCGAAACCCTACGCCTTCTGGCCCAGTGGCGGGGATGCTACCGCTACGCCAAAGGCCCACTCCATGGCTGAGGTATTCACTGCCTTAATTAATTGAGCCATTTGGGAGTGCTCACAGATGTACTCTTGGCAATTTTCTCCTTAAGAAAATGTAATTATCTTAAATGCACTGTAAGCAAGTTGATTTTGCTGTATTTTTTAAAATTCTATTTAAGTCTGCCGTTTGAGTTGCAAAACTGTTCAACATCTTACTCACTGTCCCTTGCCTCCAAAATCTATACTAAATTGCATTTTTTTAAAACTGTTCTTTTATCCTTCCCAAGGATCCGAAAGCCCTTTCGATGGCATATTCAGCAGTTGGGAAATTATCCAGGTGAATATTTATAATTTGATTTTAATTGTAGTTTTTTATAATATTGTGTAGTAGTTATAAATAGTTGTAATGTTTTGCATCTATTTTGCATGACGAGAAGTATTTGATGTTATGGTACGTATATTTGCACGTCTATTTTTGAACAAATATCTCAGCGATGTAAATGTTTAATCATATTCTGGGTTTCTTTTCAAAATGGGTCTTCTGAATTTGTGGCCATGCATGTCTCCAGCAACGTATGCTATCTCCAATTACAAAATAACGTACTTGATTTCTTCCCTGTTCTTAATAAGTGAGCCCTTATCATACTCTATTTTATAGTTTATTGAACATTATAAACAACCAACATTTCATAACACAAAAATTATGAAGGGTTTTGATTGAAACTGTTTCCACTGGCGGGAGGGTTGGTAACCAGAGGACACAGATTTAAGGTAATTGGGAAAAGAACCAGAGGGGAGATGAGTAGAATTTTTTTTACGCAGCAAATTATGATCTGGAATGCACTGCCTGAAAGGGCGGTGGAAGCAGATTCAGTAGTAACCTTCAAAGGGGAATTGGATAAATACTTGAAGGGGAAACATTTGCAGGGCTATGGGGAAAGAGCAGGGGGAGTGGATTAATTGGATAGCTCTTTCAAAGAGCTGGCACAGGCACAGTGGGCCGAATGACGCCCTCGTGTGCGGTACGATTCTATGTAACGTACAGTGGAGCAGGTTCATAATACACTTAAAAATTAAACCCTGCGTAATAAAATTGGAAACATTGAGGTGGATCATATTGCAAAAGGAACATGGCATCTAGGAGGCAGTGGATTAGTAAATTGGAGTTGTGAACCTCAAGTAGAAATCTTAACAATTTCTAAAAAAAAAAAATACATTTCTTATCTTCCACTCACATGCCCAAGTCACTAGAGAATACATTTTCTAATCTAACGAGTGTTTTGCATTTCCCACATAGGAACTATTTTGAGGAGCAACAATTTTAGATCCTTCATAATTCGGTGTTTTGTATGCAGAAGTCGAAATGCACAATTAACCATCACTTGCTGAGCCAGATTTGCTGGAGCATACACTAAGCTGTGGGAAATATATGACTTGCTTGGCCAGAACAATTTCTCTAAGTTTTCTTGTGCTCTCCGCAGCAACCATGGTCACATTTGGGAGACAGGAGACACTTATCTTTGTAGTTGTCTCTATCCAGCCATGTGGCCTACTCCTGCTCCTATTTCTTATGTTCTTATCTGCACCCAGTTATGCCACCTAATATACTGAGGGTGGGGAAGGCATGTGACATAGGGGAAGCTTAATAATTAACGCAAGCAATTTAAAGGAACGAAATCACTGTGGAATATACTCTTACCTGCATCATCTGAAAGATCATTTCCACTCATAATTAGTAATGAAACCTTCATTATTAACCATGCAAATCTTCCAATACCAAAAACATGGTAGGCTTTAGACATCTGTACATACCGAGTAACCATTATATTTTATCAGTGAAATGTGTTTTTCTACCCTACATATTTAGCCGTTTACCACAACTTTTCACGAAAGATTTAGCACTTGTGCAACAGTTTTTTGAAGCTATGTGCAAGGTATGTGGAAATTCTCTGACATTTTTCTTTCATGGTATAGTGCTTGGTTGTCTTTCTAAACAATTGCAGCACCAATATTACAGGGGATTTTAATTTGTTTTATTATTAGGAAGGTCCCGACATCAGGCTTTCCATTCAGGAAGCTCTGGCTATGATGGTAGGAGCCTATTGTTCACTGCAAGGAGCTTCTCTTACACTCATGGAAGCTCTGGTTGCTGCATATCTGGAGAAGGTATATCCAAACTAGTATTAATAGACTGATCTATAAAGAAAGCCCTTCATGTTATGACTATTACAAACTCTGAACATTGATAGAACAGAGTGCATTAATGTGAAGAATTACTATATTTTTCATTAAGGGATATGTGGAGAAAATTAAAGAATTTAAATGTCATTTGTCGCATCTGTTGCACTAACTTTATGCATTAATGGCATTCTGTGATGACATAATTACAGATGGCCATTAATTGTGCTATCCATTTATTGTCAAATTATATTGCCCTGTATTCACAAATTTGGACCATCAAGTATTGGTTTTAAATGCTAATTAGGAAAGGGCTGATATTTATGACTCTTCCCTTCCTACCCAAAATATACATAAAACCTACAATTAATGTTTGTAGCAATGGCTTATCATGTAGGAGCGGGCCTCAACATGTTACTATTTTCTACAAACATGACAGATCTGGTGTTGTAGCAAATTGGATACTAACTGTTATACTGAACACTACATCAAGAATTCCTGAAACCAAATTGTAAAATCTAGGTCAAGCAGCTGCTCTAAATATGGAACTCCCATTAAGATGTTGAAGAAAAAACCATAGTGAATCCAGTTTAACTGTGCATAAGGAATCTCTGAACCATATTCTCTTGCTATTTTTGCAGCCTGAAGTGCAAGTCCGGCAAGTTGCTGTGAAATTTGCCAGCACAGTGTTTGCCTCAGACCATATACCATCCAGATACATGCTGTTACTTGCTGCCGGAGATCCGTAAGTGTTCTCTCAAAGCAGGGAAATGTAATACAACAACTACTTGCATTTATCTATAGCACCGTTAACGTAGTAAAACATCCCAAGTTGCTTCACGGGAGCATTATCAAACAAAATTTGACCACGAGCCACATAAGGAGATATTAGGACAGGTGTGCTTGGTCAAAGAGGTAGGTTTTAAGGAGTGTCTTAAAGGAGGAGTGGAAGAGCTAGAGATGCAGAGAGGTTTAGTGTGGGAATTCCAGAGCTTGGGGCCTGGGTAGCTGAAAGCACGGCCGCCAATGGTGGAGTGTTGAAAATCTGGGATGCACAAGAGGCCAGAATTGGAGGAGCGCAGAGATCTTGGAGGGTTGTAGGGCTGGAGGAGGTTACAGAGATGGGGAGGAGTGAGGCCATGGAGGGATTTGAAAACAAGGATGCGAATTTTAAAATCGAGGTGTTGCTGGACCAGGAGCCAATGTAGGTCAGCAAGCACGGGGTGATGGGTGAATGGGACTTGGTGCGAGTTAGGATACAGGCAGCAGAGTTTTGGATATGCAGGAATTAATTCCACTGAGGAAATAAATTTACTGCTTAACCTGGTTTGTCAGAGCACTTTTTATTTTTAAATATCCATTTCTATTCGTCTCAGTTCTGCTTGAAAGTAAAATGTATTGTGGGAACTATTTAGTAAAATTAGCACTGATGCTGAACAAGACAGAATGATAGCAAAGCACACTTTAAACCAGAGTCCAATATTTGGTTATCTAACTCCCAGTGTTTAACATTAGGAGAGAGGAAGTCCACAGGGAAGCACAACGTGTTCTGAGGGCTCTACCAACTCAAACAACGGAGAAGGAAAGCACCCCTAAAGTCATGCCGTCATTTCCTGAAATGGTCCATTACATTCAGGATAAGGTAATTTTTTTTCTTCTCCTCGGAAGTTTTATTGAGGGGTTCCATTGACGACTCCAACTTTCCACCATTGCTAAAGTAAATTATTAGAGTTAAGAGTGTACGGCAGGTGTCATTCCAACAACTTTTGCAGTCGACTCATCGGTGCAAAGTCGCTTAATTCAAATTATCTGCTAATTCAAATTAATTTTAAAAGCTTAATCAGATAGTCCACAGTTTGTGTCTGTGTTGGTACCAACACTTAGTTGTTCATTCGGATGCTTAAAAATATTTTCTTTTACATTTAGCTTCTTATACGCTTAAATCTTACCCTTTTTCACAAAGTTTGATTATTCAGTGTATATAACGATAATTTAAGTGATTGTTGGAGGGAACTCATATTAAAAGGCGATTAGGAAACCATTCCTCAATAATCTCTACACTGACTACCTAACGGAGTCTTTGATGTGGTTATCCTGTGGTCTTAAGTTCCACACAGTCGAGGTCAAGGTCTGATATTAGCAAGAAGGTCTCATGCATTACCCCTTTAAAAACAGCTCAACTACAGGAAAAGTTCTGATATCCGGCACCGACGGGACCGGCGTGATACCGATCTATCAAAAGTTCCGGAGTGGTGAGCGGATTATCTACCCAGGCTGTTTTTAACTAAGAAAAATTTAAAAATCAAGAAATGTGCAATATACAGTATTTGGGTACTCACCTACAGAATGTTGTGTTAAATGGATGGTGAAAGATGCTTGATGAAGTACAGTACTGCCAGTTGATGGTAATCCATAACTCTTTAATAACTTAACAGTAAAACAAAACTTATAAACGACTTAATAGTAAAACAAAACTTATAAACGACTGTGCAGTGCACCAAAACTTAAACGACTGTACAGTACAGTATAAAGTACTGTATGGTGGTTGACTGTACACTTATTCCAAGCCAACTGGTTCATCAGGATCATGCACTTCAACAGATTCTTCAGGCACTTCCAGTGCTCCAACTCTTTTGGAAGCTTTCTTAAACATGCCCCAGATGTCTGCTTGCTTAGTGGACTCTTGCCGCCTTTGCAGAAAGGTAGACTGCAGAATATGGAGCTGCATAACTTCTTGGGCAGAATAGCAAGAACGGCTTTCAGCAAATTTGATGAATGAAGCAAGATCTGCTGCAGCTTTAGCCCAAGAAATCTTGTTCACTTCAGAAATCTCATCGTCTTCATTTTCCATCACACTTTCCTTTTCTTTCCTTGGATTCAAAACATTCTCCATTATTTCATCATCACTTAGCAAATGCACAACAGCAACTTCTCTATTGGCATCAACCCACTGCTCAATATCACTTTCACTGAGGTGATGTAGAGGGTTTGCTGGGCCTACATCTTTCACCATGTCAGCCATTTCCATTACTGCAGTCTTCCGCCGACGAACATTGAACCCACGAAATTCCTCCTCTGAAGAAGAACCTTCAAACATTACAGAAGGCCACAATTTGCACCAGGCTCGTCTCAAAGTGTGACCTTTCACCAATTTCCAGGAACATGCAACATTAAAGATGGCATCTTTAAGATTGTATTCCTTCTGAAATGCCGGAATAGTACCTGTACTGTCATCTTGGCTTATCAGTCTACGTAGGAAGTCTTTCTTGTAATGACACTTTTGGATAACGCCCTGGTCCATGGGTTGTATGAGAGAAGTTACATTTGGTGGCAAATAAATGGTGAAAATATTTCCAGAAACCAACTCGGATTCATGCGGATGGGCTCTACAATTATCCAGCAATAAAATGCATTTGCTATCTTCAGGTTTCCTTATTCTACGGAAATGTTCCCTCACAGATGGAGCAAAAGTATGATGGAACCAAGTTGAAAAGATTTCCTTATCCATCCAAGCATTTGCTTGAGCTTTGTACTCAACAGGTAAGTGCCTCACATTTTTAAATGCACAGGGATTTTTATACTTCCCAATGACGAGAAGTTTAACCCGGTGTGATCCAGCAGCGTTCGCACATGTTAGCACGGTTACACGATCTTTATTTTTCTTGTAACCTGAAGCATTAGCCTCACTAGCCCCAGCAAGTGTTGATTCTGGCAAACACCTCCAAAATAAGCCCGTTTCATCGGCATTGTATAGCTGTGCTGGCGACAAATCATGTTGCTGCACAATCCGATTGAAATAATCGCAGTATTCTTCTGCGGCGTTGTGATCAGCTGATTTCTTCTCCCCGCAAACATCGAGTCGTCGTATCCCATGCCGTGCCTTGAAGCACGATAGCCATCCATCAGAGAAAGCGCACTTGTCAGTGAGCTCCATCTTTGCATAAAAATCCTTCGCTTTTGATATTAGCATGGGTCCGGAAATCGGAAAACCCTCTGAACGCTTCAGAGCAAACCACTCATAAAGCACGGTATCCAGCTCTTCAAGCTTAGGCTTACGAAGCGTGCGCCGTTTCTCTACACTCTTAGATGTCGCCGAGCTTGCATAAAACTTGAGCAGCTTATCCTTCTGCGCTTTGATGTCGTACATTGTTGACGAACCGATTTTGAATTCTTTCATAATGTGCATACGCTTCGCTCCCATTTCTAGTCGTTTGCATATATCAATTTTCTGCTTTAAAGTTAACACCACTCTCTTCCTTTTGGTTGGATCAACTTTTGGGATTTCCATAATGCAGTCCAATGAGTTGCAGCAGCGTGGGAGACACACAGTACTGTACTGGAACCCCAAAAAATGGCAGATCAGAAGAGGCTACCAGCAGCGTGGGAGGGTGAGACTCCTGATGCAGGGTTTCTGAGGTGTTCCGAGTTCCGCTGGCGCCAAGAGGCCGAGTAGTGGCAGTTTGTAGAACTTACCCCCACTGACGAACTCGGCAACCGTTGGAGACTCGGACTCGGAACCGGCAACATTGCCGGTTACTCGGGCGCTGTTTTCGGGGGGGGTGAATTCTGCCAGTAGAGCGAGGTTTCCAGACATACAACCTCCGGTTAAACCAAAGTTTCCTGTATTCCATTCCATCTTCCAGTTGCGAGTAAGAACATGCATTCTAACTTTTATTTCTTTCTCATCAGGCCTCTCAGAGGATAAAATCGTCAGCAAAATATACTGCAGGAACACACACTCTGCCATTTAACCCTGCTACATATGGTGAGGTAAGGAATGTTAAGATGAAGGAGATCAGATGGTCTAGAAGTTTGTTTGATACTTAAAATTGGTTTTGAGAGCATTCAGATTGCTTGCAGTATTATCACCTAGTCTGGGCATGCAAAATAAAAATAATTAAAGTAGAGGCTGAATTAAATTGAGTAAGAAAGAGGAAAGATTGAATTGAAGAAATAACTGGTATAGGGATAATACTGGGCGCTTACCACTGTTGAGAGTTTCCAGGTTAAAATTCTATTGCATACAGGTAAGGTTTTCACAACATGTGCAACATGGAACAGAATCATCCATTCATTAGCTGATTCAATTCAGACAATTACGTGTGATGCGAGAATACTGTTCTTTCTTGTGCGATGGGAGTTGTGCTGCTGTTAATGTCAGAGTTTAAGCTGAGCATTTTAATATTTATAATGGGACAAGTTTACTCAAATTGGACATAGCATGAGGAACATTTTCATACACTGGAGCGTAGAAGATTTTATACCATCAAGCTGAAAATTGATTTAATCATTTATTACAAATGTAAGTGCACCTAATGTCAGTGTTTTTTTACGATTAGGGAAGGTTTCAGAAAAGACTGTTTCATTTTGAAAGATAGTTTTATTGACTTTGTTTTTAAAAATTATATTAATTACTTGGAAAGTAATATTTGGTCATATTAATCTTCTGGTTGGAAAATATTTTCTAAAATGACTTCTCTTTCTCCCTCTTCCCCACCCTCCCCAATTGCATTTCTCTCCAAATTAAACTGTAGTTATTTTCTGTCCACCCTGTTTATGCAGAATTCTCCTTTATCTAAGCGGTCAAAAATTTTGGCAGATGTTAACCCAGTTATTTCAGTCAGCTTTGTTCAATAGCTTCTAAAGATAGTGTTTTTCAAAAATATAATGAAAACCTTCTCTGAGATTACATCATGCTGGTAGTTTGGTGTGGAGCTTTCTGCATCACACCGATGTAATCATGCAGTGCAAATGTGGAGCCATGGCCTGACTTGACCTGATTCCTGAGACGTCTTGCAAGGGGTTAGTCTCACACCACTTTGGTTTGACAGTGTGCTGTCAAATCTGGTTTGCAAAGACGTCAGGGATTCCATTGGACCCCCTAGGCACTTTTTAAACCTACTTTACCTCCAGTTTAAATGTTTAGAGAGCAGGGATTCTCCTGTCCCCATCTTCTAAACATTCAAATTTCTAATCGCAAGAAAAGCTTTGCCTGTGTGTGTGTCCAAGCACGTACAGACCAATCCTAAATGGGACAGTTAAAGTGCCAAGCTGTGTAAACAGAGTTTTGCCTGTCTGAAACACCAACTCCCACTATGCTGATATTTTAACCTCCCCTAATTTGTCAAAACTACTGCAAAATTAGGTGCACTGTTTTTATTCGTTCTGGAATGTGGGCGTCGCTGGCAAGACCAACATTTATTCACAGAATCACAGAAACCCCACAGTGCAGATAGAGGCCATTTCGGCCCATCGAGCCTGCACCGACACATATCCCACCCGATCCCCGTAACCCCTACCCCAACACATATCCCACCCTATCCCCGTAACCCCACGTATTTAATTCCCCTAACACTAAGGGTCGATTTATCATAGCCAATCAACCTAACCCGCACATCTTTGGACTGTGGGAGGAAACCGGAGCACCCGGAGGAAACCCACGCAAACACGGGGAGAATGTGCAAACTCCACACAGACAGTCACCCGAGGCCGGATTCGAACCCGGGTCCCTGGCGCTGTGAGGCAACAGTGCTAACCACTATGTTATTGCCCATTCCTATTTGCCCTTGCGAAAGTGGTGGTGAGCCGCCACCTTGAACCGCTGCAGTCCGTGTGGTGAAGGTACTCCCACAGTGCTGTTAGGTAGGAAGTTCCAGGATTTTGACCCAGCAGCACTGAAGGAACGCTGATGTATTTCCAAGTCAGGATGGTGTGTGACTTGGAGGCGAATTTGCAGGTGATGGTGTTCCCATGTGCCTACTGTCCTTGTCCTTCTAGGTGGTAGAGGTCGTGGGTTAGGGAGGTGCTGCTGAAGAAGCCTTGGTGAGTTGCTGCAATGCATCTTGTCGATGGTCCATGGTGCACTGGTGGTAGAGGGAGTGAATGTTTAAGGTGGTGGATGGGGTGCCATTCAAGCGGGCTGCTTTGTCCTGGATGAGGTCTGTCACTGCAGAATACAAAGCCTCTGACCTGCTCTTGTTGCCACAGTATTTATGTGGCTGGTCCAGTTAAGTTTCTGGTCAATGGTGACCCCCCCAGGATGTTGATGGTGGGGGATTTGACAATGGTAATGGTGTTGAATGTCAAGGGGAGGCGGTTAGACTCTCGCTTGTTGGTGATAGTCATTGCCTGGCACTTGTGTGGTGTGAATGTTACCTGCCATTTATCAGCCCAAGCCTGAACGTCGTCCAGGTCTTGCTGCATGCAGGCATGGACTGCTTCATTATCTGAGGAGTTGCGAATGGAACTGAACACTGCAATCATCAGCGAACATCCCCACTTTTGATCTTATGATGGAGGGAAGGTCATTGATGAAGCAGCTGAAGATGGTTGGGCCTAGGACACTGACCTGAGGAGCTCCTGCAGCGATGTCCTGGGGCTGAGATGGTTGACCTCCAACCACCACAACCATCTTCATTTGTGCTAGGTATGACTCCAGCCAGTGGAGAGTTTCCCCCCTGATTCCCATTGACTTCAATTTTACTAGGGCTCCTTGATGCCACACTCAGTCAAATGCTGCCTCGATGTCAGGAGCAGTCATTCTCACCTCGCCTCTGGAATTCAGCTCTTTTGTCCATGTTTGGACCAAGGCTGTAATGAGATCTGGAGCTGAGTGGTCCTGGCGGAACCCAAACTGAGCATCAGTGAGCAGGTTATTGGTGAGTAAATGCCACTTGATAGCACTGTCGACGACACCTTCCATCACTTTGCTGATGATTGAGAGTAGACTGATGGGGCGGTAATTGGCTGGATTGGATTTGTCCTGCTTTTTGTGGACAGGACATACCTGGGCAGTTTTCCATATTGTTGGGTAGATGCCAGTGTTGTAGCTGTACTGGAACAGCTTGGCTAGCGGTGCGACTAGTTCTGGAGCACAAGTCTTCTGCACGATAGCCAGGATGTTGTCGGGCCCATATCCTTTGCTATATCCAGTGCACTCAGCCGTTTCTTGATATCACGTGGAGTGAATCGAATTGGCTGAAGACTGTGATCTTGGGGACCTCAGGAGGAGGCCGATATGGATTACCAACTCGGCATTTCTGACTGAAGATGGTTGCAAATGCTTCAGCCTTGTCTTTTGCACTCACGTGCTGGGCTCCGCCATCGGTGTGGATGGGGATATTCATGGAGCCTCCTCCTCCCGTTAGTTGTTTAATGGTCCACCACCATTCAGGACTGGATGTGGCAGGATTGCAGACCTTTGATCTGATACGTTGATTGTGGGATCGCTTAGGTCTGTCTATAGCATGCTGCTTCCGTTGTTTATCATGCATGTAGTCCTGTGTTGCAGCATCCCCCAGGTTGACGCCTCATTTTTAGGAACGTGTGATGTTGATCCTGGCATGCTCTTCTACACTCCTCACTGAACCAGGATTGGTCTCCTGGCTTGATGGCAATGGTAGAGTGAGGGATATGCCGGGCCATGAGGTTACAGATTGTGGTGGAATACAATTCTGCTGCTGCTGATGGTCCGCGGCGCCTCATGGATGCCCAGCTTTGAGCTGTTCTGAATCTATCCCATTTAGCACGGTGGTAGTGCCACACAACACGATGGAGGGTGTCCTCAGTGTGAAGATGGAACTTCATCTCCACAAGGAGTGTGCTGTGGTCACTGCTACCAATGCTGTCATGGACAGATGCATCTGCGACAGGTAGATTGGTGAGGACGAAATCAAGTAGGAATTTCCCTCACATTGGTTCACTCACCACCTGCCGCAGGCCCAGTCTAGCATCTATGTCCTTCAGGACTCGACCAGCTCGGTCAGTAATGGTGCTACCGAGCCACTCTTGGTGATGGACATTGAAGTCCCTCCATCCAGAGTACATTCTGTGCCCTTGCTACTCTGTGCTTCTTCCAAGTGGTGTTCAACATGGAGGAGTACTGATTCATCAGCTGAGGGAGGGGGTAGGTGGTAATCAGCAAGAGGTTTCCTTGCCCATGTTGACCTGAAGCCATGAGACTTCATGGGGCCCGGTGTCAATGTTGAGAACTCCCAGTGCCACTCCCTCCCGTATAACACTTGTGCCATACCCAGGAATGGTGCTGGAGGATTCTGGGATTCTGTGAGTATGACTATGTCAGGCTGTTGTTTCACTAGGCTGTGGGACAGCTCCCCCAATTTTGGCACAAGTCCCTGCCGGGTGGTCCGTCCAGTTTTATTCTTCTTGTTTCTTGTAGCAGTTTGTTACAACTGAGTGGCTTGCTAGGCCATTTCAAAGGGCAGTTAAGAGTCAACCACATTGCTGTGGGTCTGGAGTCACATATAGGTTAGATCGGGTAAGGAGGCAGATTAGTGAACCAGATGGATTTTTGCGACAATTCGATAGTTTCATAATCTGTATCATTACTGATGCTAGCTTTTTATTCCAAATTTATTTAATTAACTGAATTTAAATTCCCCAGCTGCCATGATGGGATTTGAAACAACGTCTCCAGATCATTAGTCCAGCCCTCTGGATTACTAGTCCAGTAACATATCCACTCTGCTACTGTTCCCACTTTTTTTACATTCGTTTATGGGATCAGGACATCGCTGGCAAGGCCAGCATTTATTGCCCATCCCTAGTTGCCCTTGAGAAGGTGGTGGTGAGCCGCCTTCTTGAACCGCTGCAGTCCGTGTGGTGAAGGTACTCCCACAGTGCTGTTAGGGAGGGAGTTCCAGGATTTTGACCCAGCGACTATGAAGGATTGGCGACATATTTCTAAGTCAAGATAGTGTGTGACTTGGAGGTGGTGGTGTTCCCATGCACCTGCTGCCCTTGTCCTTCTAGGTGGAAGAGGTTGCGGGTTTGGGAAGTGCTGCCGAAGAAACTTTGGCGAGTTGCTGCAGTGCATCTTGTAGATGGTACACACTGCAGCCACAGTACGCCGGTAGTGGAGGGAGTGAATGTTTAAAGTGGTGGGTGGGGTGCCAACAAGCGGGCTGCTTTGTCCTGGATGGTGTCGAGCTTCTTGAGTGTTGTTGGAGCTGCACTTATCCAGGCAAGTGGAGAGTATTCCATCACACTCCTTACTTGTGCCTTGTAGATGGTGGAAAGGCTTTGGGGAGTCAGGAGGTGAGACACTCACTGCAGAATACCCAGCCTCTGACCTGCTGTTGTTGCCACAGTATTTAGGTGGCTGCTCCAGTTAAGTTTCTGGTTGATGGTGACCCCCAGGATGTTGATAGTGGGGGATTTGGCGATGGTAATGCCACTGAATGTCATGGGGAGGTGGTTAGACTCTCGCTAGTTGGAGATGGTCATTGCCTGGCACTTCTGTGGCATGAATGTTACCTGCCACTTATCAGCCCAAGCCTGAACGTCATCCAGGTCTTGTTGCATGCGGGCATGGACTGCTTCATTATCTGTGGAGTTGCGAATGGTGCTGAACACTGTGCAGTCATCAGCGAACATCCCCATTTCTGACCTTATGTTGGCGGGAAGATCATTGATGAAGCAGCTGAAGATGGTTGGGCCTAGGACACTGCCCTGAGGAACTCCTGCAGCGATGTCCTGGGGCTGTGATGATTGACCTTCAACCACTACAGCCATCTTCCTTTGTGCTAGGTATGACTCAAGTCAGTGGAGCGTTTTCCCCCTGATTCCCATTGACTTCAGTTTTACTAGGGCTCCTTGATGCCAGACTCGGTCAAATGCTACCTTGATGTCAAGGGCAGTCACTCTCACCTCACCTCTGAAATTCAGCTCCTTTGACCATGTTTGGACCAAGGCTGTAATGAGGTCGGGAGCCGAGTGGTGTTGGCAGAACCCAAACTGGGCTTCTGTGAGCAGGTTATTGGTGAGTAAGTGCCACTTGATAGCACTGTCGATGACACCTTTCATCACTTTGCTGATGATTGAGAGTAGACTGATGGGGTGGTAATTGGCTGGATTGGATTTGTCCTGCTTTTTGTGGACAGGACATACCTGGGCAGTTTTCCACATTGTCGGATAGATGCCAGTGTTGTAGCTGTACTGGAACAGCTTAGCTAGAGGCGTGGCTAGTTCTGGAGCACAGGTCTTCAGCAAGATAGCCGGGATGTTGTCGGGGCCCATAGCCTTTGCTGTATCCAGTGCGCTCAGTCGTTTCTTGATATCACGTGGAGTGAATCGAATTGGCTGAAGAATGGCTTCTGTGATGGTGGGGACCTCGGGAATAGGCCGATATGGATCATCCACTCGGCACTTCTGGCTGAAGTTGGTTGCAAACGCTTCAGCCTTGTCTTTTGCACTCGTGCTGGGCTCCACCATCATTGAGGATGGGGATATTCTTGGAGCCTCCTCCTCCCGTTAGTTGTTTAATGGTCCACCACCATTCACAACTGGATGTGGCAGGACTGCAGAGCTTTGATGTGATCCGTTGATTGTGGGATCGCTTAGCCCTGTCTATAGCATGGTGCTTCTGCTTTTTAGCATGCATGTAGTCCTGTGTTGCAGCTTCCCCAGGTCGGCACCTTATTTTTAGGTACGCCTGGTGCTGCCCCTGGCATGCTCTTCTACACTCGTTGTAGAATCAGGGTTGGTCCCCTGTCTTGGTGGTAATGGTAGAGTGAGGGATAAGCTGGGCTATGAGGTTACAGATTGTGGTGGAATACAATTCTGTTGCTGCTGATGGCCCACAGCGCCTCATGGATGCCCAGCTTTGAGCTGCTAGATCTGTCCTGAATCTATCCCATTTAGCACGGTGGTAGTGCCACACAACACGATAGAGAGTGTTCTCAGTGTGAAGACGGGACTTCGTCTCCACAGTGACTGAGCGGTGGTCACTGCTACCAATGCCGTCATGGACGGATGCATCTGCGACAGGTAGATTGGTGAGGACGAGGTCAGGTAGGTTTTTCCCTCATGTTGGTTCACTCACCACCTGTCACAGGCCCAGACTGGCAGTTATGTCCTTCAGGACTCGGCCAGCTCGGTCAGTAGTGGTGCTACTGAGCCACTCTTGGTGATGGACATTGAAGTCCCCCACCCAGAGTACATTCTGTGCCCTTGCTATTCTCGGTGCTTCTTCCAAGTGGTGTTCAACATGGAGGAGCTAACAAAAGCACTCTCGTCTCGTGAGTCAGAAGGCTGTGGGTTCAAGTCAGACTCCAGAGACTTGAGCACAAAAATCTAGGCCAGCACTCCAGTGCAGTACTGAGGGAGTACTTCACTGCCGGAGGTGCCATTTTTCGGATGAGACGTTAAACTAGTGCCTGAGACGTTAAACCAATGCCCTGTCTGCTCTCAAGGTGGACATAAAAGATCCCATGGCGCTATTTTGAAGAAGAACAGGTGAGTTATTCCCGGTGTCCTTGCCAATATTTATCCCTCAATCAACATCCCTAAAAAACAGATTATCTGGTCATTATCACATTGCTGTTTGTGGGAGCTTGCTGTGTGCAAATTGGCTGCTGCGTTTTCTACACTACAACAGTGACTACATTTCAAAAGTACTTAATTGGGTGTAAAGTGCTTTGGGGATTCCTGAGGTCGTGAAAGGTGCTATATAAATGCAAGCCTTTTTTATTAACTATTTTACACCTCAAAAGTGCACCTATCATAGAGGTGGGAGTTGCAACTTTTCGTTTTAATTTTCTCTCTGCTCATGGTCTCCCGAAGTTGGCAAATCAAACTGAGATATAGATGCATAGGCATCAGCTCTCCTGGTACCTTGTTCAAATGGAAGGCTAGACAGACTTCTGACAAAAGGTCATCGACCTGAAACGTTAACTCTGTTTCCCTCTCCACAGATGCTGCCTGACCTGCTGAGTATTTCCAGCATTTTCTGTTTATACTTCAGATTTCTAGCATCCGCAGTATTTAGCTTGTGCTGAAGATCAATTTGACTGTGGTCACCACAATTAACCTTATTCTTAACTTAACTCGTATGTTTTTTGAGCAATGGTTACTAGATAGAGATTGAAAAATATCTTTTGGAACCTGTACATTTTGATAACTGTCAAAAATGATTTCATCTCCTAATCCTTTAATACAACCATGCAATTGCACTGGCAGCTTGCAATATGTTCATCAGGAGTGCATGAAGAAATCGTTGCAATCCAAATAAATTCAGGTGCTAATTTGACTGTTATAATCACCTGTGAATTGTGTGAGATGAAGTTGCAGCTGGGCTTTGAAGATTTTGATATTCACCAGCACCGCAGCAGTCTAATTGAATTTGTGACATCTACTGAATTGGTTTGTTTAAATAAACTATTTTTGGTCACTATGTGACACTGTACTTCAGTTCTGAATCCTCTCCCTATTTAGTAGAACAGTACTTGGAAATATTTGCCGACACAAGAGTATAGTGCCAACACCAAACTAGTGATATGTCCTCAAAGCTGTGCACTGGAGTAAGCTAACTGTTTGTTACCTGCAACAATGGAGAATTTTATGGTGGATTGAATCCAGAGCCGTGGATTTGATGACTCGTAACAGTTTGCCCTTCCCACAGAGTTAAAAAGAACATAATTCTTTTGGTTTTAATAAGAGAAATAATAAATTAACAATTTGGTTGTGTCTGTAGATTATCCTGTATCTGCGAATGTGCCTGGCACACAGCGCAGGGATGGTACCCACATCTCAGAGTTTTGTGGACATGCAGGATCAAGCTCCAGCCATTGGCCGTTACATCAGAAGTTTGGCTTCTGACACTTTCATTTCACCATCACCCTCAAAGAATGGAGAAACTAATCCCGTGCAAGTGTACATTGATCTTCTCGAGCGGCTGCTATCAGCCATAGGAGGTAAGACCAATCAAAATATAGGTAGAACATAACCATCTAATTGTGAACTTAATGTATTGCTGGTGTTTGAAGCATACACCAGAACATGGGAAGTCACTGCCTTGGGCCATTGGCACCTGCGTACAATTCCTTTTGGTTCTTCTGTGCTCCCAGCAACTAACAGAATCCCAATTGTCATTGACCTGTTTCTTCATTACTATTGTCAATGGGTGCAGCTTGTTCTGTGTCCTGATACACACAAAATTAAAAAAATACATGTTTTAATATACATTGGCTTACTGAAATGTACCATGTGCTGCCAAGTTATTCTTGTCTTGGGCAGCAGGCTGAATATACATTCTATAAACCAACAGACAATTTAACAAGGAACAGGTAAATGAATGGTACCTAGGTTTGTTGCCATTTTGTAATAGTCAAACACAGGCAATGCCCATGGAACCAGCCAGGAATCCTTGTAGTTTAAAAGTTTCAGAATAAGGAAGGCTTGATGCATACATGTGGGAGAAGAGAATAGAGGGATAGGGTGGTAGGAGGTAACTAGAGTGGGAGGAAGCTTGTGGGGAGTATAAACACTAGCATAGATCAATTGGGCTGAATGGTCTATTTCTGTCCTTAAGATTCTATACAATATACTGTTATAGATTGTAACAGAGTTTTATTAGCATTTCTATTGAAGCATTGATATACCTGGCCTCATTCAGATGGGTGCAAGCCTTGATTCAGAAAGAAAATATAAGAATGCATTCCAAAAGTTCACTTCATACAGCGTACCAGGAATAGATAATTTGATGAAAATTCCAAAACCATTTCAGGTAACCAACTTGGCAAGTGCTGAGGCTTGTGCCACATATTGATTATTGGATCGTGCATATTGGTTCCCCATTGTGTATCTATCTATCTATCTATCTATCTATCTATCTATCTATATATATAAAGCGGCTCTTCTGTCTGTCCGGATGTCTGTCTGTCTGTGTTCTATACGTTTGAAAGTTATAGAGCGTACCGACGCGCGCGTCACCTCAAAAGAAAGCTTGCGATTCTGGACCGGTCATAGGCGTATTTACCTTTCGGCCGGACAAAAATCGCGCCCGCGGTATCCGAAAAACGTTCAGCGTTCCGCTCATTAGCATCTCATTAGCGACCGTGTGACGTCGAGGTCGACCAATCGGACGGCGGGTTCCTGGCGCGTGCCATCCGACAGTTGAGTGTCGAGTGACTCGACGATTGACCAATCCTACGCTTCGGTGACCTGACCGGTCGACCAATCGGTGCGTGTGTGGGCGGGCCTTATCCTCCTGAACCGAGGTGAGTGGCTGCCATCTTGCTTCCATTCTTTTTCCTGCTTTCTGCGTCTTTCTTTTCAAATATACATTTCCAGCAAAATAAAATTGAATTTATTAAATTGTTTTAAAAAAAACTTCATTCATTTGTAAATGTTTTTTCTAAACTGAACATTCTTTTTCCTACCTTTTCCCGTTTTTTTATTAGGCCTGAAAGCCTGGGACTTTCTTGCCCAGCCAGGCCCGAGCTAGGGCTTCTGCTAAGCTCCTCACCCGCGCACCCCCCCCCCCCCCCCCCCCCCCGGTCACGTTACCCGGGGCAACGGCGTCAGCCACGAGGGTCAGGGTGCGCGCGCAGCAGGAGCAGGTGAGACGCGGCGTCGGATCTCGGCCTTGGTGAGCGGGAAGGGTTACCCCGGCAACCGGCAAACTTCAAGCCGGCTCGGGGGGGGGGCTCGGAGTGCGGGAGGGCGGGGCTCTCAGCCGCAATCGGCGATCTGGAGGGCGGGGCTCGGGAGGGCGGGGCTCCGGAGAGTGGGACGCCGCTGCTCGGGGGGGCGGGGCTCGGGACATCGGGGGGCGGGATCTCGGCCTTGGTGAGCGGGAAGGGTTACCCCGGCAAACTTCAAGCCGGCTCGGCCGGGGCTCGGAGTGCGGGAGGGCGGGGCTCTCAGCTGCAATCGGCGATCTGGAGGGCGGGGCTCCGGAGAGCGGGAGGGCGGGGCTCCGGAGAGTGGGACGCCGCTGCTCGGGAGGGCGGGGGGCGGGGCTCGGGACATCGGGGGGCAGGAGGCGGGACATCGGGGGGGCGGGACATCGGGGGGCGGGACATCGGGAGATCGCGGGGCGGGAGATCGCGGGCCCGGACTACAGATCGGGGGGGGCGGGGCTCGGGAGATCGGGGGGGGCCACCCTCGGGGGGCGGGGCTCCGGAGATCGGGGGCGGGGCTCCGGGGGGGCAGGGCTCGGGAGATCGGGGGGGGGGGCCGTGCTCCTGAGATAGGCTGGGGGGGGCGGGGCTCGGGAGATCAGGGGGGGCGGGGATCGGGGGGGGCGGGGCTCGGGATATCGGGCGGGGGGGGCGGGGCTCGGGTGATTGGGGGGGGCGGGGCTCAGGGACTCGCTTCTTTCCCTCCCCCCCCCCTCTTCCCCCCACTCCCCTTCCTCCACTCCCAATCTCTCTCTCACTCCCAATCTCTCTCTCTCACACTCCCAATCTCTCTCTCTCACACTCCCAATCTCTCTCTCTCACACTCCCAATCTCTCTCTCTCTCACTCCCAATCTCTCTCTCTCTCACTCCCAATCTCTCTCTCTCTCACTCCCAATCTCTCTCTCTCACACTCCCAATCTCTCTCTCTCACACTCCCAATCTCTCTCTCTCACACTCCCAATCTCTCTCTCTCACACTCCCAATCTCTCTCTCTCACACTCCCAATCTCTCTCTCTCACACTCCCAATCTCTCTCTCTCACACTCCCAATCTCTCTCTCTCACACTCCCAATCTCTCTCTCTCTCACACTCCCAATCTCTCTCTCTCTCACACTCCCAATCTCTCTCTCTCACACTCCCAATCTCTCTCTCACACTCCCAATCTCTCTCTCTCTCTCTCACACTCCCAATCTCTCTCTCTCTCACACTCCCAATCTCTCTCTCACACTCCCAATCTCTCTCTCACACTCCCAATCTCTCTCTCACACTCCCAATCTCTCTCTCACACTCCCAATCTCTCTCTCACACTCCCAATCTCTCTCTCTCACACTCCCAATCTCTCTCTCTCACACTCCCAATCTCTCTCTCTCACACTCCCAATCTCTCTCTCTCACACTCCCAATCTCTCTCTCTCACACTCCCAATCTCTCTCTCTCACACTCCCAATCTCTCTCTCTCACACTCCCAATCTCTCTCTCTCTCACTCCCAATCTCTCTCTCACACTCCCAATCTCTCTCTCTCACACTCCCAATCTCTCTCTCACACTCCCAATCTCTCTCTCTCTCACTCCCAATCTCTCTCTCACACTCCCAATCTCTCTCTCACACTCCCAATCTCTCTCTCTCTCACTCCCAATCTCTCTCACACTCCCAATCTCTCTCACACTCCCAATCTCTCTCTCTCTCACACTCCCAATCTCTCTCTCACTCCCAATCTCTCTCTCTCTCACACTCCCAATCTCTCTCACTCCCAATCTCTCTCACTCCCAATCTCTCACACTCCCAATCTCTCTCTCTCTCTCACACTCCCAATCTCTCTCTCTCTCACACTCCCAATCTCTCTCTCTCACACTCCCAATCTCTCTCTCTCTCTCTCACTCCCAATCTCTCTCACTCCCAATCTCTCTCTCTCACACTCCCAATCTCTCTCTCTCTCACACTCCCAATCTCTCTCTCTCTCACACTCCCAATCTCTCTCTCTCTCACTCCCAATCTCTCTCTCACTCCCAATCTCTCTCTCACACTCCCAATCTCTCTCTCTCTCACTCCCAATCTCTCTCTCTCTCTCTCTCTCTCTCTCACACTCCCAGTCTCTCTCTCTCTCACACTCCCAGTCTCTCTCTCTCTCACACTCCCAGTCTCTCTCTCTCTCACACTTCCAATCTCTCTCTCTCACACTCCCAATCTCTCTCTCACACATTCCCAGTCTCTCTCTCACACTCCCAGTCTCTCTCTCACACTCCCAGACTCTCTCTCACACTCCCAGACTCTCTCTCACACACTCCCAGTCTCTCTCTCACACACTCCCAGTCTCTCTCTCTCTCTCTCTCTCTCTCTCTCTCACACTCCAATCTCTCTCTCTCACACTCCAATCTCTCTCTCTCACACTCCCAATCTCTCTCTCTCTCTCACACTCCCAATCTCTCTCTCTCTCTCTCACACTCCCAATCTCTCTCTCACTCCCAATCTCTCTCTCTCTCACACTCCCAATCTCTCTCTGTCTCACTCCCAAACTCACTCACTCTCACAATCTCTCTCTCTCTCTCACGCTCCCAATCTCTCTCTCTCACTCCCAATCTCTCTCTCTCACACTCCCAATCTCTCTCACACTCCCAATCTCTCTCACACTCCCAATCTCTCTCACACTCCCAGTCTCTCTCTCTCTCACACTCCCAGTCTCTCTCACTCTCACACTCCCAATCTCTCTCTCTCACACTCCCAATCTCTCTCTCTCACACTCCCAATCTCTCTCATACTCCCAGTCTCTCTCTCTCACACTCCCAGTCTCTCTCTCTCTCGCTCCCAATCTCTCTCTCTCTCGCACGCTCCCAATCTCTCTCTCACGCTCCCAATCTCTCTCTCACGCTCCCAATCTCTCTCTCTCACGCTCCCAATCTCTCTCTCTCACGCTCCCAATCTCTCTCTCTCACGCTCCCAATCTCTCTCTCTCACGCTCCCAATCTCTCTCTCTCACGCTCCCAATCTCTCTCTCTCACGCTCCCAATCTCTCTCTCTCACGCTCCCAATCTCTCTCTCTCACGCTCCCAATCTCTCTCTCTCACGCTCCCAATCTCTCTCTCTCACGCTCCCAATCTCTCTCTCTCACGCTCCCAATCTCTCTCTCTCACGCTCCCAATCTCTCTCTGTCACGCTCCCAATCTCTCTCTCTCACGCTCCCAATCTCTCTCTCTCACGCTCCCAATCTCTCTCTCTCACGCTCCCAATCTCTCTCTCTCACGCTCCCAATCTCTCTCACGCTCCCAATCTCTCTCACGCTCCCAATCTCTCTCACGCTCCCAATCTCTCTCTCTCACGCTCCCAATCTCTCTCTCTCACGCTCCCAATCTCTCTCTCTCACGCTCCCAATCTCTCTCTCTCACGCTCCCAATCTCTCTCTCTCACGCTCCCAATCTCTCTCTCTCACGCTCCCAATCTCTCTCTCTCACGCTCCCAATCTCTCTCTCTCACGCTCCCAATCTCTCTCACGCTCCCAATCTCTCTCTCTCACGCTCCCAATCTCTCTCTCTCACGCTCCCAATCTCTCTCTCTCACGCTCCCAATCTCTCTCACGCTCCCAATCTCTCTCTCACGCTCCCAATCTCTCTCTCTCACGCTCCCAATCTCTCTGACGCTCCCAATCTCTCTCTCTCACGCTCCCAATCTCGCTCTCTCACGCTCCCAATCTCGCTCTCTCACGCTCCCAATCTCGCTCTCACACTCCCAATCTCCCTCTCTCTCACACTCCCAATCTCTCTCTCACACTCCCAATCTCTCTCTCTCACACTCCCAATCTCTCTCTCTCACACTCCCAATCTCTCTCTCTCACACTCCCAATCTCTCTCTCTCACACTCCCAATCTCTCTCTCTCTCACACTCCCAATCTCTCTCTCTCACACTCCCAATCTCTCTCTCACACTCCCAATCTCTCTCTCTCTCACTCCCAATCTCTCTCTCTCTCACGCTCCCAATCTCTCTCTCTCTCACACTCCCAGTCTCTCTCTCTCACACTCCCAATCTCTCTCTCTCTCTCTCACACTCCCAATCTCTCTCTCTCACACTCCCAATCTCTCTCTCTCTCACACTCCCAATCTCTCTCTCTCACACTCCCAATCTCTCTCTCTCACACTCCCAATCTCTCTCTCTCTCTCTCTCTCACACTCCAGTCTCTCTCTCGCACTCGCAATCTCTCTCTCACACTCCCAATCTCTCTCTCTCACACTCCCAATCTCTCTCTCACTCCCTGTCTCTCTCACACACTCCCAGTCTCTCTCTCTCACTCCCAGTCTCTCTCTCTCACTCCCAGTCTCTCTCTCTCACTCCAGTCTCTCTCTCTCACTCCCAGTCTCTCTCTCTCACTCCCAGTCTCTCTCTCTCACTCCCAGTCTCTCTCTCTCACTCCCAGTCTCTCTCTCTCACTCCCAGTCTCTCTCTCTCACTCCCAGTCTCTCTCTCTCACTCCCAGTCTCTCTCTCTCACTCCCAGTCTCTCTCTCTCACTCCCAGTCTCTCTCTCTCACTCCCAGTCTCTCTCTCTCACTCCCAGTCTCTCTCTCTCACTCCCAGTCTCTCTCTCTCACTCCCAGTCTCTCTCTCTCACTCCCAGTCTCTCTCTCTCACTCCCAGTCTCTCTCTCTCACTCCCAGTCTCTCTCTCTCACTCCCAGTCTCTCTCTCTCACTCCCAGTCTCTCTCTCTCACACTCCCAATCTCTCTCTCTCTCACTCCCAATCTCTCTCTCTCTCACACTCCCAATCTCTCTCTCTCTCTCTCTCACTCCCAATCTCTCTCTCTCTCTCTCTCCCAATCTCTCTCTCTCTCACACTCCCAATCTCTCTCTCTCACTCACTCCCAATCTCTCTCTCTCTCTCACTCCCAATCTCTCTCTCTCTCACACTCCCAGTCTCTCTCTCTCTCTCACATTCCAATCTCTCTCTCTCTCACATTCCCAATCTCTCTCTCTCTCACACTCCCAATCTCTCTCTCTCACACTCCCAATCTCTCGCTCTCTCTCACACT